>NW_026692816.1:0-125429 GCF_021218885.2 Marmota monax | reverse complement strand
TTCTTCTGTGAGGTTCCTGCCCTTCTCAAATTGTCATGTGCTGACACAAAGCCTATAGAGGCTGAGCTCTTTTTCTTCAGTGTATTAATTCTGCTAATTCCAGTGACATTGATCCTCATCTCCTATGGCTAGTTAGTTATAAGATTATAACTTAGTTATAATCTTATAACCTTAGTTATAAGATTATATGCTCAAGCAGTGTTGAAAATAAAGTCTGCAGAAGGCAGGTGGAAAGCTTTTGGATCATGTGGGTCCCACATGGTTGTGGTGTCCCTCTTTTATGGAACAGCCATCTATATGTATCTACAACCACCTTCATCCACCTCAAAGGACTGGGGAAAGATGGTTTCTCTCTTCTATGGAATCATCACCCCCATGTTGAACCCCCTCATTTACAGCCTTAGAAATAAAGATATGAAGGAGGCATTCAAGAGGGTGATGTCAAGAATCTGTCTTATTAAGAAACAAAAGGTACTTCAATGTGATGAGAATCTTCTAAGTTTTCTCTTGTCCTTGAAGACAGTAATAATGTTTCAAATGATGTTCCCTATTTTCAGGCTTTCATGGTTTCACCTAATTCTACCAAAGAAAAGTCTTCCTTTGCTAAGAAAACAATATATGATAACGAAATTAAAAACTTCTTTGCCTTCTAGAAGTCCCACAAGGGCACTGTCTTCCTTTAATCCACATCAGTCTAATTTCTTCCTATCAATGTTGGAGTAGTCAGGAGAGTTGGATATTTTACCATTCACCTGCATATTATTTGTTCTAGAACAATCTTTGTTTATCCCTTAATACAGTTTCCATATCTCTGTGATTAAATAACCAGGCAATCCAAACTAAAAATTTTAAAATTCAGAACCTAAATTCTCTATGACTTTACATCCTCAATCGCTTTATAAAATCCATAATATGTATGTACCCTTCCAAAACTGTCCTGAACCTGTAGTTCAACTCTAGTCTAGGTGGTTTTAAATGATGCATATTTAATCTGAAATTTTAGTTGCATTTTATTTGCAGTTCTATTTTCAATTCATCCCCTTAGTCCCCATGGATAACATTTCTCCTTTTTCTACTTCTGTCAAATTCCCCATTTGTGCTCAGTTCTCACTCAGACATATGGAATCTCTCCTAAATTATAAAGTTACTTACACATAGATTTGTAAATGACAATGTTTTTTCCCTCATAGTGATCTGAATTAATTCATTATGGATAGTCACTCAATAAACATTTATTGTTCATGATGTAGTATACAACCACAGAAAAGGCAATCACTGAAGAAATGCTCTACTTCTTGAGGGAAGTTATCCCGAAACTGAAACACTTAAATATCTATTTGCAGTTAGTAATATAAGAACATAGGTGAGGCAGCATTTTAGGCAACAGAGAAAAGATTGCAAGACAAAGCATTTCAGAAATTACAATGGTTAAAAACATAAAATTCATAAAATAAGACATAAACATGTTAGCCAAAAAGATTGGATTTTATTCAGTATGCAAAGCAGTATAACCAAAGCACAGAGGATACCATCAGGAGTAGAAAAGCAAAGAAACAGACATAGCTCACACATAGTGAGGAAAAGTATTGTATAGGAAAGGTAAAATTTCAAATAAGTGTAAAAAGGAGACTGTAAGCATATAATTTTTTAAACATTGGTTTTCTCATAAAAGCATTAAGAAATACAAAATTATAAAAACGGTTTTAACTGTGGCACAAGTGTCTTTTTAAAATTTCCAAACCTAAAATAACCATTGCTGTTTCTTGTCGCATGTATGGAAAACATTTCAAACTTAACACATCTCAAAGCTAAACACTTCTTGTCCATTACCACAAAAACCTCATCTTTGGCTCATTATTTTGATAAATGAATGTACCTTTTGTTTGTATATACAAATTGGAAACCATGAGCCATATCAATCTTTCCTATTCTGAACCCCCCATCTCTCCCTAATTTTGTATATTCACATTTCTAGTACCATCTTCCTTTACCTGGGTCTTTATTCACTCCCTCCAACTCCCCGTCAATTGAGTTTATAAGTTGTTTGGGGGAAGGGGGGTTGTTGTTGTTTGTTTGTACATTCGTGAGAATCCTGAGAATATTTTTATATTCTTCAAAACAATTTAAATTTCTACAAATTAAATTTTACCACACAGTTATATAAAATGTATTTAACCATTTTTATATTGTTGAATATTTTTTTACTTCTTATGTTTGGTATTATAAATAATATTGCAAAGAAATTCAACTTATGGATATGGGTTTGGATATCAGCTTGTAATTTTAGAACTGGTATTACTGATTTAAATTATGTTTCTTAGAGTTAACATATATTGCCAATTCACACTACAAAAAATTTGTACCCTTTAACATTCTTAGAATCATTATATGGAGTAAATGGGAATGCTTCCTTCATGACCTTTTGTAAACTCTGGGATCTATCATCTTTGAGACATTTGCCAACTTTGGAAGCAGAAATATTATTAGCATCCTATTTTTTATTTCCTTGAGTACTTTGAAAATAATATAGTTTTTATACATAGAATAAATTATAGGAGTTCATAAATATTTTATTTTCTCTCCCCTTCTAGGGAGATGGTAGAATTGTACTTACCTGCCTTATTTGAAAGCAACCCAGCTATTTAATTTGCTTTATCTATAAAAGGTATTAAAAAAATGATGTGAGACACTTTTTGATGATGCCATGTTCTCTTTCCTCTACCATCAAAATGATGTTCAAGGTAGAGTTCTCAATCAGCCTGAAATAGTTTGAAAACAATATGGAGTAGAACTCCAGCCCTTGATAGACAAGTAGCATGAGTGAGAAATAAATACCTATTACTCACAGTCACTGAAAATTCCGAGGTTTTTATTAGTCAATTATAATATAGCTTATACTTACACTGATTATAGAAACTGGTCCTAGTAATAGGGTCTGGATGTCAAGAACAAAAATAAATTAGGAGGCACTGCACAGGATCATGGGTCAGACAGTGAGGAAATCAATATTAAAAAATTGAAACCATAATTACAGGGTAAAATGCTTGATACATTATCATCTTTAATAGCTTATATGTTAAATAATGAACCCAATTGTAATGACTGAAGACAAAGAGGTTGAAAAACACTTGTATTTGTTATTTTTGATGCATTTTACAGGACTTAAAAAAAAAAGATAAGCTTAGAAAAAAGTCCATGTATTCAAGTTGAAATAAAATGACTCATTAGAATCTAGATTTTCAGATGCTAGAGGAGTGAAAAAGTAAAAATAAATATTTTCTCAATTTCATATAACACATAAAATTGTGGACATTCTTTGAGGAACAAATGGTAATTAAAATATAACCCCTAACACAGGTATTATGGCATAACCTTGTAATTCCAGTTATTCACAAAGCTGATGCAGGGGTATTTCAAGTTTGAGGACAGTTTGGACAATATAGCAAGAACTTGTCTCAAAATGAAAAACAACAATGGCTTAGATATAGCTCAGGATCAAGTGCCCATTTATGTGTGTGCATACACCTACACACATAAATCTCTCTCTCTCTCTCTCTCTCTCTCTCTCTCTCTCTCCATATATATGTGTATAATTATATATATTCATGTGTATATGCATACACACATATATAAAAATCCATGGAGTAAGAATTGATTCAAGAATCTATACCATACACTTGTTATTAAACATTCTCTGTGAATTACAAAAGCACCCGATATATGCTTTCAGTTGAAATAAGTAATTCAGAGAAAAGAGAGTCAAAGTAAAGAAAAAAGTGAATAGACCTATCCCACCGAAGACTGATAGGTTCAAGGAAATTACAAAAGAACATATAAAGAGAATCGTATCTTGATAAGAATTGAGAACTTGTCCATTGGAACATTGAATCGACTGAGATCAAATAGATAAGAAGCAAAATTGTTGAAGGAGTAATATAACAAATAAATTATGAATCTGCATTTTTCAAAAACCTTCTGTTTGAGATGTAAAATAACCTTTGGACCCCGTATTTTCTTAAGTAGAAAGGATGTTGAGAAAACTTACATTGTCTTCTTCAAATATAGCCATTGAGGATAATGGAAATAGGATATCTGAAATGTAGAATTAAAGGATTATGAAAAACAAAGAATTAAGGAGCTATTTTTCAGTGAGTGGAAGTTGAGAACATTTATGAACTCAGTGTTGGAATTTCTCACAATAACTGCTCAATAGTTCTCAGCATTGCTTGGGACCTATGAATTATGATCTTCTCTAAATTTCCTCTATCTGAATGGGAGTGTTAATACTGGTCACCTTCATTCAATTCCATCTGTTAAATTTTGAGTATGCATAGGGCAGGTAACTGCCTTTTTAAATTTACAGATCACTGAGCCAAGAGAATGCAAGTACAGATCTAATGAAGAGATTAGAGAGCACTAAGAGGTCCTATACTTTGAGTTAAGGTGGTAAACTAACTGGATAGAAATGCTTGTTTCTCTTTAGAAAGGAGCAGATATAATTTGTTTGTAGGAAGAAGGATAAAATAAAACTTTTTATGACTAAAATGGAAGACTGTGGTAGTCTCTAAGAATCTCCACAAATATTTTTTTTTTCATTCCTTCTAGGCATATGATAAGACTATAATTTTCTCTGCCATTCAACAAATGTGTGACTTTATATAACTTTGGTCAATAAGTATGAGGTACATTAATTGTCAAAATCCTAGGAATTTTCAGTGTCAATGGGTGTTTTGCAATTTTTACTTCCCTTTATCACAAAAATCTAGAAAATATTTGACACTGTCCCCTCCACCTACTTCTATCTCTAATGGGAAGTAACATGGAATAGATTTTCAAATGACATTAAATGTAAATGAGACCTAAACAAAAAAAATGAGTCTTAGTTGCTTTAAGCAACTGTGATTGTTTTACAAAATTTTTAATTGGTAATTTCTCTTAGAAATTAATTTTTAAATAACATTATTTAAAAATATTTAAATATAAAACTAATTATTTTCACCATTAAGTGAGATAAAAGTCAAAAAATTTATACTTAGAGAGTGACCCAAATTTTGTGTGCACTGACCTATGTGTATGAAAGTACTGGAAATAAATTAATTAACTTGTGGTGAGGTAAATAATAGGACCTAAGCAAAATTTTATTCTGTTTCATATTTTTCCTGAAAATTTTCCATTGATATTTATTTGATTCCTAGTAGACAACATCTAAAAATTATGAATTAACATTGAATTTATTTTTAAATGAAGAGTTATTGAGAGTGAAATAACTACAAGTCTAATGTAATTAAACTTTTGGCAACCAATTTTAGAAATATCTATTCCAATCCTCAAGTTTACGACAACAATTTCCCAAGACCTGCTCTCAAAAAAAAATTTTTGTAAATGTCGGTAAATCTGTGAGGCATATAGAAGTAATTTAAATAACCAATGTAAAGCAATTTGAGTCTAACATGTGAATAATCATCAGTATTTTAAACTATTTTATATTGTCCATATCTACATTATTATCTTATACCACATTAATCTGAGACACCTAAAATGTGTCTGCTCTCCTAAGTGTGCAATCAGAAATAAGAAAGTTACAGTTTTATCTGTAAGATGAAGAATGAAAGAAAAAAAAAAACTCTCAAAAAGATTATAACTACAATTCTTAAGAGATAACAGTATAAAAACATGGAAATTATAACATCAAAAATTCAGAATGTTGGAGAAAAGCAGTCAAATTATTGAATTTTATTCTCTGTGATAAGTTACCATCTATTTATAATAGATTATTATAATATATTTTTGTAAGCCTCCTTGCAACCTGGAAGAAAATCTTAAAATGCACACGCTAAAAACAAAACCACAAGTGAGGGCTAGATTGAAGATGTGGCTGAACATAGAAGAAACAGGGCAACAAAGTAAAAAATTACATTTCCAGGAGAGGGATTGAGGGAAGAAATCTGAAAATCAGCAAGGAAGGTAGGGAATCCTAAACACCATAAGAGAGTATGAAAGGTATCAGAGAGAAAGATGAAGAACACTTATTTTGACCATGGATATCCAGGAAGTGGTATGCAGCGGGGTGGAGAGGGGGACTCCATATTGATAGTTGAAAGGTAAGTTGGAAGGTATCAGTAACCCATTATTGCAGCAAACCTGTAATTCTAACTGCAGGAGAATTCCATAGTACTCACTTAAATCCAGCTTGGGAAGCTTTCTGTGGTCTAACCAATGCTTTCACCTAAAAATGAAGCTCTCCTTGGTCTCCAACAGGTGCCACAAGCCCCAGAACCCAATGTGCTACAACAGTCAGTCTTAGACTCTATCCTGCATTAGAGTCCTGTAGCAAACCTCTGATGCTGTAAGGAGACTAAGGCCTATGTATACCTCACAGCATAAGACAGGCCATTATGCATTCTGAAGATATGGGACCAAGGCTATTGAGTTTAGAAATAACAGTACTGTCCACAATTGCCCTGTGGGAGTGGGAATGGTCCCATTCGTGTTCTGCAGCTCCAGAACTGAAACTGCCACCACCAGCAGCAATTTCTCCACCAGACCTTGGGGCAGCATCATTCATGTCCTAGAGCTCTAGGATCAGTGGCCCCAGAAGGACCCACACTTACCATATGGGCCTAGGAATGGTGCCTTTCAAAGCCCATGGTTTTGAGTCTATAGATCATTATCTATAAGTGTGATAAGTCACCATCTATTTATAATAGATTATTATAATACATTTTTGTATTTTGCCAAAATCCCTGGTGTCACCTGTGTTCAACATCTCCTTTGAATCCAAAGTTCTGGGACAACAATTTCTGGTGCCAGAGATACCGGTATCACCCATGCTAATACTACAGTACCTGGAAAAGATCCTTTCCATTCCCTGTGGCTACAAGCCTGCAGCTTCCAGTACCTCCAGTCCAGGGATAGCCTGTGCCATCTCAAGGTCTTTAGGAAAGTCTCCTTCACGTTGCATGACTCCAGTGTTGCACACCCCCAGTGAATGGATGGTTCTCTCTGCCTCCTACATCCTTGGAACTACAATCGCCACTATCACAAGATCCAACCCCATCAAAACTAGACTCAATGAAGCCTGATGACACACACTATAGGAAACCCAAATCCATTGCAAATTTGCACCATTATCTTTAAGAACTGCTATAGCCTAGACTGTTGAGGGGCTCAAAGAGATTTCTGAAATTGATTACAGCTGAAGTTTATACTTATGAGCTTACAAAGAGCACAACCGAAGCCCCAATTCAACTGACAACCTATATCACACATAAACGAAAAAAATATTTTTCTTATTAAAGCTACTAAATAAAATGGGAAGAAGCACCTGTTACACAAGATACACAGAAATCAAATAGGGGCCCAAGAAACATGAAAAAGCAAGGAAGCATGCCACTTCCAATGGAACACAATTCTTCAGAAATACATCCCAATTTAAAGGAAATCTATGGAATTCCAGCAAAGAATTTAAAGCAATGATCTTAAGGAAACACAAAAAACAGGAGAATGAAGACAATACAATAAAATGAGAAGAAACAATGCATGATACAAATGTCATGAATAATTAACAAAGTGAGAGAAATCATTGAAAAGAATCAATCAGAAAACATGGAAATGAAAATTTCTATCAGTGAAATAAAGAATGTAATTGAGAGCTTCTTCAACAAACTAGACTCAGCAGAAGACAGAATTTACTAACTTGAGGACAGGTATTCTAGAAAGCCTATGAAAAGAAAGGAAGAAAAAGTAATACTTTTTTAAAAAATAAAGAAAAATAAAAGGTATGAAGAAAGCCAAAAAGATATATAGAAGACTATTAGTGAAAAAATACACATATTATATGAGTTGTAGAATAAGAAAAAAAAGGAAAAAATGCATCAAAACCTCCTTTAATTGAACGAATAGCAAAAAAATCCCACATTTTCAAAGGGTTATGCACATCAGGAATCAAAAAGCTCAAAGGACATCAATTAGACTCAACCCCAGAAGACATTTTTAAAGGAACATTATAGTCAGACTTTCAAAGTACAAGCCAAAGAGATAATAAAAAAAAAAAAAAAAACAGGAAGAAAATTGTGTCGAGTCACATATAAAGAAATCCTGGTTAGAATAAAGGCAGATTTCTTGGCAGAAATTGTGTAGGCCATAAGACAACATGATGACATCTTCAAAGTCCTGAAGGATAAAAAAAAAACCCTGAAAACTAAGAATACTATGTCCCACAATACTATTCTTCAGAAATGAAGTGAAGCACTTCCCAGGTAAGGAAAAACTGAGGGAATTTTCCAGAAGTGGAAAGGAAGAAAGGATATGTAAAAATGTCAGAAAACAACAAAATGACAGAGTAAATTCACATCATATTGAAAATAATTTTGAATATGAATGGATTAAATTCTCCAGTCAAAAAAAAAGGTTGGTCAAGGGATTTAAAAAGCAAGTTCCAATTATATGTCCCCTAAAAGAAATTCATTTCACTTCACTAAATAAGATACACACCACAGACTAAAAAGGAAGGTTTGAAGAAATATATTCTGCACAAGTCAAAAGCAAGCAATAACAGCTTCAATCATATCAAATAGAAGAAAAATTAAACCAAAAATTATAAAAAATATGAAGAAAGTCATTATATATTAAAAGAATCAATTCAGCAAAAAGAGATGATTATTGAAGAGAGTAAAAATGAAAAAAAGATTATTGAAATGAAAACATAAAAATCTGTGTACTACAACAAAAGTAGTACTAAGAGGGAAACTTATGATAATAAATGAAAACAACAGAAAATAGAAAGATTTCAAATAAACATCTTAATGATACACCGAAAGTACTTATAAAAGAACAAACCAAATGTAAAATTATTCAAACGAAAAATAAAGATCAGAGCAGAAATAAAGTAAAAATGTAAAAGACTATACAAAAGATAAATGAAGCAAACATTGTTTTTTTTTTTTTTTTTTAAAAAAGATAAACAAAATTGACAACTATTTAGCTAGGTAAACAAAAACAAAAAAGAAAGAAAAAGAAAAGTCCAAATAAATAAAATCAGAAGTATAAAAAGGAGATATTACAACTGATTCCATGAAATAAATTGATTATAAAAAACTACTATCAACAATTGGATGCTAAAGAACTGGAAAACCTGGAAGAAATGGACAAATTCCTAAACATATGCTCCCTAAAATGATTGCATCAAGAAGAAATGGAAAATCTGAACAGACCAATAATGAGTAATGAGTTCAAAACAGTGATTTAAAATTTCCCATCAAAGAAAAGTCCAAGATGTGATGGCTTTTTGACTGAATTCTACAAAACATTTAAAGAAGAATTAATTGTAATTCTTCTCAAAATATTCCAAAAAAATGGATGATAGGAACTGTACCAAACTCTTTGTATTACTCTATACTTAAATCAAACAAGGACACACACACACACACACACACACACACAGAGAAGAATACTTTAGATTCGTATCTTTAATGGATATGTATGCAAAATAAAATACTCAATAAAATATCAACAAATGGAACCCAACAGCATAGAAAAAAGATTATTGACCATGATCAATTGAAATTTATCTGAGGGATGCAAGAATGGTTCAACACCTTTCACAGAGCACAACTAAAGCACCTTTTGGAACACAATTCAATAAATGTAATACACCATTATAAACAAATGGAAGGACGAAATCATGTGAATATCTCAGTAGATGCAGAAAAAGCATTTGCTAAAAGTTCAACATCCCTTTAGGTTAAAAATTGTACCAAAGTAGGTATAGGAGCAATATATTTCAATATAATAGAGGGTATATATGGCAAACCAACCAGTCAACTTAACATTGAATAGGGATAAACTGAAAACTTTTCCTCTAAAACCTGTAGTAAGACAAATATTCCCACTTCTGCCACTCTTACTCAGTTTAGTACTGGAAGTCTTAACCAGAGTAATTAGGCAAGAGAAAATAGAAATAGAAAGATATAATGTCAAATTATCCCTCATAGTAGAAGATATGATTCTATATATTTAAAAAAATAAACTATTCCACTAGAACTCCACTTGAACTGATAAATGAATTCAGTAAAGTTGCAGTACACAAAATCAACACAGCAAAATAAGTAGCTCTTTTGTACACCAATCATGAGAACGCTCAGAGCGAAACCAAGAATGAAATCCCATCTTTGACAGCTGCAAAAATATAATACAATGTCTAGGAATAAATTTTATCAAGGAGAGGAAATTATGACAGAGTGAACCTGGAGAGCAACACTCAATTCCTCCATGGTCAGAAAAAAAAATAAAAATAAAAAACAGAGAAATAACAGCTGACCAGAGAGCTGAGTGACAGAGCAAACACCATAAAACTCAATATGGGACAGTTTGAGACTTATGGGGAATTGAAATTTTTTTAATGAAGCAGAAAATAAGGACACAAATCCTTGACTCCAATCTCTGACCAGGTCTGTTGAGTGGGAAAGAGTAACATAGAAGGAGAGGGGGGGAAAATGCCTGTAATCGTACTTCCTTAACAGGATTTGCTTAAAAAAACGCAGACCAAATTAAAACAGGACAGGAGCTGCATATAAGGTGAAGAAGATCACACAGTTTAACCCAAATTGTGGGCTGAAAACTATACCAAACAGGACATCCATTCAGTAGAATCCATAGCTAGCTAGTCTCCTATGAAGAAATTAAAGCAATAAATCTTCTCCCCACCTGTAGTAATAAATAAAACCAGAGTAAACTGCTTGGAAACAGGTTATTTCAGTAATCTCATTGGAAGAAACTTATAGAGGGATAGCTGCTAGCTGAAGGTTAGTAAAACCCCCTCCCCCTCCCCTAGGACAATAGGAATGGGATGGAATTGACCCAAGAATAAATCATCCCTGGGTAGTGTTAACCCCAGTCCAGTGCCCCCCACAGCTTCTGCAGGACCTCAGGCAAAGATGGGCCAATTGACACTCCACTTCCATCACAGTGATGGGTAAAATCCTGGTGATCTGCAGCAACGAGGGTGGATGTTTCTATTCCACAGACTGCCCAAAGAGAATGGACTCCACAGGCCCCACAGTGTCAGACAGCCACCAGCACTTTGTTTGCTACAAAGAAGCCCACGTGGACGGAAGGTGATGCTCCCAGTTGCCAGCCTTAGGAGCTCAGACAAAGGAAGGCCAACTGAAATTCTACCCCAGTCACAGGAACAGTACTGCACCAATCTGCAGCAGCCAGGATGGAAGTTTTGGGGCCACAGATTTCTCACAGAGAGCCCACATTTATAGGCCTTACAGTTGAAGACAGCCAACAATCTCTCTGCCATTATAAAGAATCCCCTGCAGAAAGGAGAAGGTGCTAAGCATCACTCAGCAGACAGTGACAGACCTGAGCTGTGCACCCTGCATTCTCACACCCAATAGAAATAGTCAGCAGACTCAGCACCCTCCAAGCATGCCAACTCAGATCTCCTCGGGGCTAATAAACACTGGCTGCTGAGGAAAACTATAGCAACCAGAGAAGTAGCTTTTGTGTCTCAGTACTTCTAGGAGTGTCCATAGCTGTGAGTTCTAGAGCATCCAGTTAACTTAATTCTTAATTAGATTTATGGACTCATAGAAGGCATGTTCTCAAGATAACTGCGAGCAGCCAGCAAAGAACCTCATGCATACACAATGGCAATAAACCTCATAAAGGGACTTACAGATGAAAATCACACGGACACCATCCACAATCCAGATACAATCCCACTGACCTGCAACTTCTGCACTTCAGAAGGGGTGATAGCCCTATATCCCTCAGCAGGTCAACCAGCACCACATCAGCCAGATCTCTACCTTAGACCACCAAACCCCACACACTCCAAAATATACATAGGGGATTCCAAATTGGATTTGACAGTGCTGGATGCTACAAGGAGGTTTTCTTCAGGAGGACATCTAAGAAAACAACCTTAGCAGGGAATAACCTTGTTACTAATTCACAATTAGGGACTGTCTCCTCTGACCCAGGAGAAGGCTAGTAGGTGCATGACACCAAAGATAGGGACTAGGGGGTTCTCCTACAGTTCTATCAGATTTGGGAGCTTATGTAATCACTACCTCCATACCCAAGGAAACCTAGAAATAAAGTTGAGAAGTAGTGGACATTTTCTAAAGTTTCTAAATCCTGATGAAATACAAATAATAAAGAATCATTAAAAATTTTCCGTACCTTGCCATGAATTACCACATGCAGTGATCTTACAGATAATACTCTTCATATTGAATCCACAGATGTTTTTCTATTATTTGACATTGGAGCACTTAACATATTTGATTTATTTCTTCTGATATTTTTAAAGCATTTACTGGGATCATTCTATTTTTGTTTTCCTAGCTCAGGTTTACATTTGCTACTCATAGCTTCTCTTTTCCTTCTTGCATTACCTACTTCTACCTCAAATACCTTTCAGTTTTTCCCTGATGTTTCTATTGTAGTTTGCATTACTTATTCATTCTATCTTTACTCTTTCTTTTTATTTTCTTTGTCCATTTTTCTCTTCTCCTTTTCAATTTCTATTTGGTATAATAGTAATTTTATTATCTTTAATAACTGATTTCTCAACCTATTCAAGAACATTACTACTATAATTTTATACCCAGATTACTCAATATAAAGACTTGGCATATATGTTACATGTGTATGTATACACATACATATATATGAATGATTTTACACACACACACACACACACACGTGTACACACACACAAATGAAATTATAACATTTGCTGGTAAATGGATAAAACTGGAGAACATAATGCTAAGTGAAATAAGCCAGATTCAGAAAGTCAAGGGTCAAAGTGTTCTCTCTCCTATGTGGAAGCTAGAGCAAAATAAGAAAAAAAAAAAGGAGGGAGAGGGTCATTTCCATAAAAATAGAAGAGAGATCAGTGGAGTAGAGGAATGGGATTGTGGGGAAGGGTGGAGGAATGAGAAAAGGAATAAACTGCAGAATGAAAATGACCCAAATAAGATGTAAATGCAATATATAAATATGTAAATACTACTACTGTGAAGGACCAATTTAAGAAACAATAAATAAATAGAAAGAAGGCCAGTAGAGGAAGAGGAACAAGAGGTAGGGAGGAAAATAGGAAGTAATAGGGACTGAAATAAAGCAAATTTTATTCCATGCATGCATGATTATGTCAACATGGATGCCACTATTATGTATAAGCATAATGCACTAATAATTATTTTTTTTAATTCCAAATATTGAACCTAATGAGAAATTAAGACACTTAACAAGAATTTAATGACTTGAGTCAAGGAAACAAAACACTTTTATAAAAAAAAATTGCAAAATTCTGGGGAAAGAAATTAAAGAGGACACAAAAAATACAATGAATATATTTATGAATAAAAATTAATATTAAACTGTTCATATTGCCCAGAGTGTTCTCCAGATTCTATGCTATCAAAGTACTAATGATATTCTTCACAGAATTAGTAAAAAGAAAAAAAAATAGTTCTAAAATTCATATGGGTGCACAAAGAACCCCAAATTGCCAATTAATCACCAAAAAGGACAAAACAGGAGATACCATATTACATGATTCAAAATATGCCACACAGCTATAGTAATCAAAACAAAAACAGACACACAGACCAATGGAACCGAATAGAGTGTCCAGAAATAACCCCTTGCATTTATAGCCAAATAACTCTCATCAAAGGGAAAAAAAAAAAGAAAAGGATAGCCTGTTCAATAAGTAGTATATACTGAAAACTGATGTACACAAGACTGAAATTTGACTCCTGTCTCTCATCATACGAAAAACAAACTCAGAAACAATCAAAACATGAATGTAAGATGGGAAACTATGAAACTACTAGAAATAAAATGGCAGAAATTTTTCAAGACATTGGCATGAGCAATAATTTTTTAAATAAGACCTCAACAATACAGGTAACAAAAGAACAAAAGAATTATATCTTCTGCACAGCAAAGAATCAACAGAGTGAGGAAGCAATCTAAGAAATGGAAAAAAAAATTGCAAACTATCTGACAAGGGATTATTTTGTAGAATGCATAAGGAACTCAACAGCAAAACAATCAGATTAAACAGTAAAATATTATGTGAGATATTTTAAGAATAAATGAAGTATGGTATCAGAAAACCCACATTTAAATTCCCTCAAATTATTTATTTAAATGATCTGATTTTTCCTACTTATTTAATTCACTGTACAATTAGCCCTCCGTGTTCATGGGTTCTCTGTCCATACATTCAACCATCATACTTGTATATCTGATGTATATCCATACATCAGTAGATAATGTATTCCATAAATATGTCAACAATGATTTATGTCTGTACTAATCATGCACAGATTTTTTCTTGTCTTTATTGCCATTTTCTTATAACAACTTTTTACATTGTATTAGGCATTAAAATTAATTGAAAAATGATTTATAATATAAAGAAGAATATATACACGTTATAGGCAAATACTGTTATTTATAATAAGAGACTTGAAAATCTACAGATTTGTATACCTATTTGGGATCCTGGAACCAATTTCCCTGAAAATACAGAGCTTGATTGTATCTTATTTAAAATTAGTGTTCAAAAATCATACTTGACTGAAATTTTAAAAAGTAATTCTATAGTTTGTATGGAACTACAGAAGATCTCATGCATCCAAAGCAATTTTAAGCAAAAAAGGAATGTGAAGGCAAAACATAGCCTGAGTTCCAAATATCCTAAAAAACTAGAGAACCAAAAGAATTTGGTGCTTACACAAAAATAAGCACATAGACCAATGGAAAAGAATAGAAAAATTAGAAATTCCAAAGGATTTTTCCAAGGATATACATTTGTGCAAGGATGTCCTCTTCAATAAATGGTGCTGAGGAAAGTGGACATCTGCATGTAGAATGAGACTAGACTGCTTTCACTCATCCTATATAAAAAATAAACTCAAAGTTAATCAAAGACCTTAATGTAAAGCCCCAAACTCTAGAAAAACTAGAAACACCATGATATTGGTCTGGGCAAGAATTTTTAGACAAGAATACAAAGGTGAAGGCAACAAATGAAAAAAAAAAAAAAAGAAAAGTTTTTTTTTTTTTCTAAAAGCTTTTAGTTGTTAACAATAATAAAGGATATAATTAGCAAATTACACAGACAAACCTCAGAAAAGGAAAAAAATATTAGCACACTATTTATTCAAAAAGGCACTAGCATCCACAATGTATAAGCAACATAATGGTTACAAAGTCATAGACATGTATAAAGATGAGTCGGTGTTTTATTACATAGAAGTTTGCTATAGTAAATAATATTTTATTATGTAATTCAATTAGAAGTTTGTACTCAACATAAACAAAGGACAAATGTTTGAGATGATGGATAAGTTAGTATTCTCAGATCATCAACATGAATTGTGTAAATATACCAAAACATCACACTGTATTCCATAAATATGCAGTTACTATTCATCAATAGAAAAACAAATACATATCTACAAATATTTTTAAATAAATAAAAATGAAATAAATGTTTAACATCTTCTGAAATTGAATATGTTTATTTTTAAAACACATTTAACAACAGAGGAGACTCACTTCCAACTTAATTCAATAGGTAACTAATTGTGTAAAAGATGCTTTTCTATAAATAACTCTTTTCCATGGAACATGCTCTGCTAACTCAACTGGGATAAGGACAAATAAATGGTCTGCTTGGAACTCATGTCCAAGAGGTTTCAGTAAGAGTGTACAAATAGTGTTCACACAAAGCATCCTTTGTGATTTCGACTATCACCTTTCTAATCTGTCTTTCCTTTTTGGCACCATTTATCAACTGACAAACTAAGGGTTTTGAAGTTGGTTCTTAAATATTGTACTCATTTTTGTACTACATTTTATTCTTCTCTAGAGTATGAAAAGGATTAAGGTACTCCTGTAAAAAGACTTTTAACTGAGTCATATTTATCAAAATGAGGTAAGTAAAAATACTCTTTATGGGTTAGGTGAATATTCTCAGGGATGACTGGATTGTGTGTAGAGCATAGTGCCTGATATGAGTATGAAAGTCAGAGAATATTTCACTTGGTTGCAAGGAGACTTCTTTAAAATTTAGAAATGCCTATTCCAGTGGCTATAGAAACAATTACATTACTCTTTGTGTATATTCTCTTTTTTTGAAACTCTTACATAAAATAACATTAAACACATTTAAATTTCAATAAATATTACTTCTGACATGCTTAATACCTGAGTGGAGTTTGAAGATTTTGTTCAATCATGTGAATATGTTGTATAAATAAGTTTTTAGAATAAGAATTCATACCCCATTTGAATCAAATGTATGATATGTCAAGATCATTGTAATGTTTTGAGCAACTAATAAAAAATAAATTTTTAGTATACAAATTTTTCATAGATTGACTTGTCCTCATATTTCATCCAAATGTTTTGATGTCAAATAAATTAACTCTTATTTCTTCTTGTGGTCTTCTACTATATAAAGCTAAGAAATGTGGTAAATATATTGTGTGTGTTGAAAAGGAAGTGTGAGTAGGATATACTACAATGAAATGTGAATGGAGATACTAAGGAGATCTGGAATAGAGTTTGACACTTTGTTACAGTGACTTTGAGATTTGTAGATAAATAGACCCTTGTGAGGTGAAATAGTGATTAAACATTACTGTGAGTAGTAGATTCAAAAGCCACAGAATCCAAGAATTAAAAGTAATAAAATATGAGAATAACAAGGAGAAAATAAGAGTCTTAAGAATAGAATTATAGAGCTTGATATTGTGAGGAATACCAATGCTTCCAAATAAATTCACAATTGCTGTGGTGTCCCTAGGCAAATCTAGTTTTGGACTGAACTCCTCTAGTAGGCTCCAGCAGAGCAGAGCAAACTGAATTAGTCTCTCATACTGAATGCCACATAATCAAACTGAAGATTTAAAGGAAGCAGATAGATCCCAAACAGACCAGATTTTCTATAAAATGGGAGATTTCTGTCTACCTGACTCAGCACAATAAGGAAACTTTCTGTTTTAACTCTTCCAAAATAAAACCTTTAGTAACCTGATGTTAACTAATTAGTTATTTTTTCAGTAGTCCTGTTTCCTTACAAAAGTCATGATACTGCTACTGCCCAGTGCTATTACCATGAATACTAAATAAAATTTATCAATGACCAAATGTGCTACCATTTTGTCTTTTGAAAGTAGTGATGACCATCCACAAAGCTACAATTATGTGAATAATAAGAATAAAAGTTTTAAAAAATATAAATTTAATAAAATCACTCAAGGTATACTGGAGTAAATGCTTTCATTAAAGATAAAAATAATTATGAAGAATTCATAAAATTTCAAATCTAAATTTACTTTTCAAACTATTGAAGGATGGTTCCTGGTAAAATAATTTAAAGGGTGAATATGACAGTATTAAATGAATAGACAAAGGATGACTCATGCTTCAATTACATAACAATGTGGGTAGTTTGCAGTTTTATAAATATTTATTTTTAGAATGCAATTATTGATTCATATCTATCTACAACAGAATTTTTATCATTAAAAAATAGGCTATACTATATTTCTGAATGTGTGGTACTAAAAATAACATTTTAAATAATGTTAGCTAAATGAAGTATCTGGGCCAAATTTGTTTATAAATGTTGACAGTGTACAGATACTTTCTATAGAATCTTTAAACTAATTGTCTCAGTATTTCACCACCTCAGTTAAACTATCTATCATTTTTTTTTTTTTGGTATTTACAACTGTATCTGTTATAGCAGACTAGAATGAAAGATTAACAACATATGAAAATATATGTAACTCAAATTCCCCTATCATAAGGTTTTGATATGATAAAATAGATAATGAAGATGGTTACTAATAGATACTAATTGATTTAACAGGGATAAAAGGCTTATTGGCAAACAGGGATCATTAAGGATTAGTTAGAATCATCATCATCTTATTATTATTATTATTATTATTATTATTATTATTATTATATACTTCTGGTCTAGAACCATATACAAAGTGCAAGATTCACATCTCAGCTCTGAATAGCTTTGTGTGACACGTCACAGGAGGATGTTGAGGCCTCAATGATAAACAAAATATCAAAATTTTACCTTTGAACCATAAAAATGTAGTTTGTTTCTTTAACCACTAGTTTCACTTATAAAGTAACTTGGAATTTTGTGACTAAAATGCTACTGTAACCTTCCACCTGAATGTTGCCCAACTTAGACATTGTGGATTTTATGTAACCCAAAGGCATCACTAGATAATGGAAAATATATAAACAAAAATTGTCAATTCATTGTTTGTCTTCTCCAAATGCCATTTTTCTCAGTGACTTGACTTTGTAGCATTGAATGTGTATATTTTTGAAAAACACAAGAATATGTATATCCTGACAATGTGAAACAACATTTGAATTTGAACAAGTCTCTGGGCCTGCATTTGTAAATTGACTTATCTTCTGAGAGTAATTACCTAGAGTTCAAAAATGTATTTGTAACTGTATAATGAGTGGGTCTTAGATAACTGGCCAAAACATACATAAAAACAGGTAATAATCCCATTCAATAAAGGAAAATCCATACAATAGGACTAAACTAACTAAAATCTAACATGAAAAACAAAATGCTATTGAGGTTGGTATCTCTTGGCAACCTTGGAATGTTGCTCTACTGACGAGGGATATTAACAGGAGAATGGTCTGGAGTATTTGGGGTAGCTAGGGACTTGGTAGCACTATATAACACCTCGGAACATTGACCTATACATATTTAGTAAATTACACATAAACAGCGTCATGATGCTTGGGAGGAAAGGTATTAGATGGAAAGGGAAGAAGTCACTAAAGAGAATGAGAGTAAACAGGTGAAATTCAAGGAAAGGGGAATAAGGAAATTGAAAAGAAATGAAAAGACAAAAGAAAAAAATAGAAAATAAAAGAAAAAATTTAAAAAAATAATAAAAAATAAAAATTAAAATTAAAAAATTAAACAAAACAAACAAAACAAAATTTAAAAGGTGCAGTCTTAGAGTTCAATTAACTTCTCTTCCAGTAGGTGGAGCTGTGCCCACCGGGCCAAGTTTCTCCTCTCAATATGCAGGAACCAATCACTGTGCAGCAGCTACTCCTCCCCAACTGGGCAGGTGTCCAATCCTGAGTGCCTAGGGCCCTTTCTTGTGTCTAGTCACTTCCACACTTTTTTCTCCAGCCAGGCCCCACTCATCGGTGACACTCACCACAATACTGGCTACACACCAGGTCTGCTGCTCCCGGGAACCCTATTTTCTTGAACCACTGGGCACACTCTCCCTGTTTGCCAGTCCCTCAGACCCTAAGGTTGTGGAGCTTGGGGCTGAGAACTCTCAGCGTATTTTGCTCGCCCTCTGGTAGCCACGCCCCGGGTAGCTGGTGCAAGAGACCTCAGTTGTCAGCACTGGTGGGAGCAGAAGCCGGGGGTCCTGTGCTGCAGGTCCCATGCCGCTATTCCCTCCATCTGACTATGGTGCTCACGGGAGAGCTGGGAGGGGCCCTTGAGGTTTCCCCGCTGTGTGGAGAGGGAGGGCTAGGGGGTTACACACCTGCCGCTGCCGGTTTCAATGAAGTTAACTCCTACGCCGCATTCTGGTGACATCAGTTCTCTGCCGTGGTGATATCCCATGCGAATGGTGACAGTTCGTTTCCTTTGCCGGGTGACCAATTCAACGGGTGGGTCCTGAAGGGCTCTCTAAAGACCGTCTGAATCCTGTGGCCACTGCCTGTGGGGGCTCAGTTGGTATTAACCTCCGCAGGAACAGGAAAAGCAGACAAGTTGTTTCAGCAGGATTGGGATCCAGAGACACACAAAACCAAATAAATTTAAAAGAGTAAACAGTAACTCAGCAGTCAAACAGAACAAGAAGTAACATGAGCAGCATGAAAAAGCAAGGAAGAAAAGGAGTACAAACAATGCAGGACAGCCTAAATATACAGGAGGACCTAGAGGCATCAGAAAAATGGTCAAATAAAGAACTCAAGGAATACCTTAGACAGATGGAATGGGATCTTAAAGAGGACATGAGACAGCAAATTCAAACAATGAAATAACACATTGAAAATGAATTACATAAACAGATACAAGAAGCAAATAAGCATCTTTATCAGGATATAGAGATTATTAAAAAAATCAATCAATAATTCTAGAAATGAAGGAAAATATAAGCCAAATTAAAAACACAAATGAGAGTATCACTAACAGAGTGGAGCAAGTAGAAGCCACAACGTCAGATAATGAAGACAAAATATATCATCTTGAAAAGAGTCTAGCCAACTAAGAAAGGCTGGTAAAAAATCATGAGAAAAACATCCAAGAGATATGGGATAACATAAAAAAAAAAAAAAAAAAAAAAAAAAAAAAACTCAAGAGTCATCAGGATAGAGGAAGGTATAGAGGTTCAAACCAAGGGAATGAGCAACCTGTTGAATTAAATAATTATAGAAAAATTTCCAGATATAAAAAAGGAAATGGAAGTACAAATTGTAGATCCATACAGGACACCGAGCATACAAAATCACAGTAGACCAACACCAAGACACATTGTTATGAAGATATCCAATACACAGAACAAAAATAAAATATTAAAAGCTACAAGAGGAAGGAGGCGTATTACATTCAGTGGTAAACCAATAAGGTTAACAACGGATTTTTCATCACAGATGCTGAAAGCGAGAAGATCCTGGAAAAACGTATTTCAAACACTGAAAGACAATGGATGCCAACCAAGAATTTTGTATCCAGCAAAATGAAGCTTCAGGTACGACAACAAAATAAAAATCTTTCATGATAAACAAAAGTTAAAAGAATTTGCAGCCAGAAAACCAGCATTGAAAAGAATCTTCAGCAAAACACTACACAAGGAAGAAATGAAGAACAGTAACCAAAACCAACAGTGGGAAGTACCTCAGTAAAGCGAGAGGGTGGGGGGAAAGCTAATCATGGAGAAACAAACCAAATTAAAATAAAAAAGATAAATAATCAAACATGGCTGGAAGTACACACCATATGTCAATAGTAACTCTAAATGTTAAACTCACCAATAAAGCTACATAGGCTGGTAACATGGATTAAAAAAACATATCCAACAATATGCTTCCTCCAGGAGACACATCTGATTGGAAAAGACATACACAGGCTGAAGGTGAAAGGTTGGGAAAAAACATACCACGCACACGGTCCTCGTAAGAAAGCAGGGTGAACATTCACCAACAAGACATAACAATTATCAAAATTTATGCACCAAATAAGGGTGCTGTGACGTTCATAAAACAAACTCTCCTCAAGTTCAAGAATCAAAGACCACAATACAATAAATATGATTGACTTCAACACACCTCTCTCAACATTGGACAGATCCTCCAAACAAAAATTGAATAAAGAAACTATAGAACTAAATGTCGCAATCAATAACCTAGACTTAACTGATATATATAGAATATATCAACCAATATCAAGTGGATATACTTTTTTCTCAGTAGCACATGGATCCTTCTCAAAAATACACCGTATATTATGCCATAGGGCAACCCTCAGTAAATATAAAGGGGTGGAGATAATACCATGCATTTTATCTGATCATAATGGGGTGAAACTGGAAATCAATGATAAAAGAAGGAAGGGAAAACCTACATCACATGGACAATAAACAATATGTTACTGAATGATCAATGGTTTACAGAAGACATAAAGGAGGAAATCAAAAAATTCTTAGAGATAAATGAAAATACAGACACTACATGTCAGAATCTTTGGGACTAATGAAATCAATTTTAAGAGGGAAATTCATTGCCTGGAGGTCATTCCTCAAAAAAAAAAAAAAAAAAAAAAGAAAAAAAAAAAAACAAATAAATGAGCTCACACTTTATCTCAAAGCCCTAGAAAAGGAAGAGCAAAACAACAGCAAATGTAGCAGAAGGCAAGAAATAATTAAAATAAGAGCAGAAATCAATGAAATTGAAACAAAAGAAACTACTGAAAAAATTGACAAAAATAAAAGTTGGTTCTTTGAAAAAATAAATAAGTTTGACAGATCCTTAGCCATGGTAATGAAGAGAAGAAGAGAGAGAACTCAAATTACTAACATATGGAATGAAAAAAGGCAATATCAAAACAGATGCTACAGAAATACAGAAGAAAATTAGAAATTATTTTGAAACCCTATGTTCCAATAAAATAGAAGATAGTGAAGACATTGATAAATTTTTTAAGTCACATGATTTGCCCACACTGATTCAGGAGGATACACACAATTTGAACAGACCAATATCAATGGATGAAATAGAAGAAGCAATCAAAAGACTACCAACCAAGAAAAGCCCAGGACTGGATGGGTATAGAGTGGAGTTTTACAAAACCTTTAAAGAAGAATTAATACCAATACTTTTCAAATTATTTCAGGAAATAGAAAAAGAGGGAGCTCTTCCAAATTCATTCTATGAGGCCAACATCACCCTGATTCCAAAACCAGAAAAAGACACTTCAAAGAAAGAAAACTACAGACCAATATCTCTAATAAACCTAGATGCAAAAATCCTCAATAAAATTCTGGTGAATTGGATACAAAAACACATAAAAAAAATTGTGTACCATGATCAAGTAGAATTCATTCCTGGGATGCAAGGATGGTTCAATATACTGAAATCAAAAAATGTTATTCATCACATCAATAGACTTAAAGGTAAGAACCATATGATCATCTCGATAGACGCAGAAAAAGCATTTGACAAAGTACAGCATCCTTTTATGTTCAAAACACTAGAAAAACTGGGGATAACAGGAACTTACCTCAACATTGTAAAAGATATCTATGCTAAGCCTCAGGCTAGCATCATTCTGAAGGGAGAAAAATTGAAGGCATTCCCCCTAAAATCTGGAACAAGACAGGGATGCCCTCTATCACCACTTCTATTCAATATAGCTCTCAAAATACGGGCCAGAGCAATTAGACATACAAAAGAAATTAAAGGCATAAAAATAGGAAAAGAAGAACTTAAATTATCACTATTTGCAGATGATATAATTCTATACCTAGAAAACCCAAAAGGGTCTACAAAGAAACTACTAGAACTAATAAATGAATTCAGAAAAGTGGCAAATATAAAATCAACACGCATAAATCAAAGGCATCCCTGTATATCAGCGACAAAACTTCTGAAATGGAAATGAGGAAAAACACTCCATGCACAATATCCTCAAAAAGTAAAATGAAATAGTTGGGAATCAACCTAACAAAAGAGGTGAAAGATTTATACAATGAAAACTACAGAACCCTAAAGAGAGAAATAGAAGAAGATCTTAGAAGATGGAAAAATATACCCTATTCATGGATAGGCAGAACTAACATCATCAAAATGGCAATATTACCAAAAGTACTCTATAGATTTAATGCAATGCCAATCAAAATCCCAATGGCATTTCTTGTAGAAATAGATAAAGCAATCATGAAGTTCATATGGAAAAATAAAAGTCCCAGAATAGCAAAGGAAACTCTAAGCAGGAAGTGTGAATCAGGTGGTATAGCGAAACCAGATTTCAAACTATACAACAGAGCAATAGTTACAAAAATGGCATGGTACTGGTACCAAAACAGGTGGGTGGACCAATGGTACAGAATAGAGGACACAGAGACTAATCCACAAAGTTACAAATATCTTATATTTGATAAAGCGGCTAAAAGCATGCAATGGAGGAAAGATAGCATCTTCAACAAATGGTGCTTGGAAAACTGGAAATCCATATGCAACAAAATGAAACTGAATCCCTTTCTCTCGCCATGCTCAAAAGTTAACTCAAAATGGATCATGGAGCTTGATATCAAATCAGAGACTCTGCATCTGATAGAAGAAAAAGTTGGCTCTGATCTACATACTGTGGAGTCGGGCTCCAAATTCCTTAATATGACACCCATAGCACAAGAGTTAATAACAAGAATCAACAAATGGGACTTACTTAAACTAAAAAGTTTTTTTCTCAGCAAGAGAAACAATAAGAGAGGTAAATAGGGAGCCTACATCCTGGGAACAAATTTTTACTCCTCACACTTCAGATAGAGCCCTAATATCCAGAGTATACAAAGAACTCAAAAAATTAAACAATAAGAAAACAAATAACCCAATCAACAAATGGACCAAGGACCTGAACAGACACTTCTCAGAGGAGGACATACAATTAATCAACAAATACATGAAAAAAATGCTCACCATCTCTAGCAGTCAGAGAAATGCAAATCAAAACCACCCTAAGATACCATCTCACTCCAGTAAGATTGGCAGCCATTCTGAAATCAAACAGCAACAAGTGCTGGCGAGGATGTGGGGAAAAGTGTACACTTGTACATTGCTGGTGGGACTGTAAATTGGTGCAGCAAATTTGGAAAGCAGTATGGAGATTCCTCGGAAAGCTGGGAATGGAACCACCATTTGACCCAGCTATTCCCCTTCTTGGACTATTTCCTAAAGACCTTAAAAGAGCATATTATAAGGATACTGCTACAATGATGTTCATAGCAGCACAATTCACAATAGCTAGACTGTGGAACCAACCCAGATGCCCTTCAATAAATGAATGGATAATAAAAATGTGGCATTTATACACAATGGAGTATTACTCTGCACTAAAAAATAACAAAATCATGGAATTTGCAGGGAAATGGATGGCACTAGAGCACATTATGCTAAGTGAAGCTAGCCAATCCCTAAAAAACAAATGCCAAATGTCATCTTTGATATAAGGAGAGCAACTAAGGAGAATAGGGAGGAAGAGCATGAGAAGAATATCACCATTAAACAGGGACAAGAGGGGTAGGGAAAGAGAGAGAGAAGGGAAATTGCATGGTAAAGGAAGGAGACGCTCATTGTTATACAAAATTACATATAAGAGGAAGTGAGGGGAAAGGGGAAAAAACAAGAGAGAGAAATGAATTACAGTAGATGGGGTAGAGAGAGAAGATGGGAATGGAGGGGAAGGGAGGTGAGGGGGGATAGTAGAGGATAGGAAAGGTAGCAGAATACAACAGACACTAGTATGGCTGTATGTAAAAAAGTGGATGTGTAACCGATGTGAATCTGCAATCTGTATACGGGGTAAAATGGCAGTTCATAATCCGCTTGAATCACATGTATGAAACATGATATGTCAAGAGCTTTGTAATGTTTTGAACAACTAATAAAAAAAAGAAAAACAAAATGCACAAAGTTTTAACCAAGCAGTTACAAAAGAAAAAAAAAAAAACAATTACAGAAAAAACAAATCCTGAAGCATGGAGAACTGTATGACTATAGCTCTACTCTCTTCATTTATAATGGAGAAAAATAATGTTAAAAGTATTAATATTTATTTCTAAATTCAAAATAGCTCAGATAGATTCTTTAACATCAAATATTTCTTATTCCCCAGAGAGATAATATAATTATTTCACCAACTAATTGGTGCCAGAGAAGGTTTTCTTGATTATTATTCTTATGGCTCCACATTAGTTATTTAATTTTCTTCTACTATCACTACCTCAGTATTTTAATATTCTTAATATTTTTGTGTTTCCCTAAAGCAGTGTTTTTAAAAATGAGCCACATGATCCTCAGCCCATATCTCAGTTACTCTATTTCTCTCTCTGAATTTTTTTCTCTCTCTTTTTTCTTAGTTAGTTCACTAAATTCATACCAGCTTCATTAATCTTTTTAAAAAAAACAACTCTGCTTCATTTATCTATATTGTTTTCTTTTTTATTATTATTAGTTGTTCAAAACATTAAATAGCTCTTGACATATCATATTTCATACATTTGATTCAAGTGGGTTATGAACTCCCATTTTTACCCTGTATACAGATTGCAGAATCACATTGGTTACACATCCACGTTTTTACATACTGCAATACTAGTGTTTGTTGAATTCTGTTGCCTTTCCTATCCTATACTATACTCCATCCCCTCCCCTCCCCTCCCATCTTCTCTCTCTACCCCATCTACTGTAATTCGTTTCTTTCCCTTGTTTTTTTTCCCTTTCCCCTCACTTCCTCTTATATGTAATTTTGTATAACAATGAGGGTCTCCTTCCATTTCCATGCAATTTCCCTTCTCTCTCCCTTTCCCTCCCACCTCTCATCCCTGTTTAATGTTAATCTTCTTCTCATGCTCTTCCTCCCTTCTCTGTTGTTATTTGTTCTCCATATTATGCTCTGATTTTTATTATTCCTTTTTTTCTGCAACTTTATATTTGGTTTGTTCTTGCTTTTCTAAGTACTTCAGATATATTATTAAGTTTATTTGAAATCTTTCTATTTTTTTCAATGTATACGTTTATTGCTATGAACTTTCCTGTCACTACTGTGCTATAGTGCACAGATTTTGATATATTGTTGTTTTATTTTCATTTGGATTCAAGAAATTTTATTTCTTTTTACTTTCTTCAATGTCCCATTGGTCATTTAGGAGCATATTATTCAAATTCCACATATTTGCTTATTTTCTATTCTTATTTTTTTTATTTATTTTTTATTTCAACATGATCTGAGAAGATATGCTATTTCAACTCTTTTAAATTAACTAAGACTTGATGTGTTGACTAATATATGATTTATCCTGGAGAATATGATACGTGCTGATGAGAAATATGTTTTCTGATAATGTTGGATGAAATGTTCTAAATGTCTGTTAGATCCATTTGCTCTGTAGTATGATTGAACGTAGATGTTTCTTTGTTGACTATCTGTCTGGATTGTCTTTTCACTGAGTAAAGTGAGATGTTGAAGCCTCCAACTATTATTATATTGATGTCTCTCTCTCCTTTCAGATCTAATAATATTTGCTTTATATATTTGGGTGGTTCCATGTTGGGTGCATAGGTATTTTCAATTATTGTATCTTCTTGATAAATTAATCCTTTTATCAATATATATCTGTTCTCTTTTTTACTTTTTTATTTAAAGTCTGCTCTATCTTATGTGAGTATAGATATTTCTGCTCATTTTATTTATTTCTATTTGCATGGTATATGTTTTTCAAGCCTTTCACTTATAGTGTACCTGTTTTTACCGGTGAAGTGAATTTCTTATAGGCAACATGTAGAGACTGATTTTAGAATATCCTAGAAACACACCAGTTTCAAACATCATGGGATTTCAGGATGTCAGCCAGGACAGTCCTGGACTTATGGGATTCCTCTGTTGCAGTGGCTATAGTGACTTTGTGTATAGATACAATTTCAGAATATCTGTTGGAAATTTATGGAGAAATACAGTTTAAAGACATTCCCAAAGTAAATCTGTGAAAACTCAAATAAGTACCTACTTTTTCAAAGCATAGGCATCAACATATAACCACAGGATCATGAACAAGCAGGCAATAAGACATCTCCAAAACCACAAAATAATATGCCACAAACTGACCCTAAAAAGATGGAGATATATAAGATGCATGACAAAGAAATAAAATATTTGTTTTAAGAAAGCTAAGCAAAATTTGAGAAAATAAAGAGAAAGAATTTAAAGAAAAAAATAAGTAACCAGACCAAAATTGTAATATAAAGGATATAATAATTAAAGTCAAACAAGTATCCTGGAAGTGAAAAATACAATAAAGAAAATGTAGAATGTAATAGAAAGAATCAGCACAAGAAATAGTCAAACAGAACAAATCTGTGAATTCAAAGTCAAGTTATTAGAAAACATGGATACATATATTTAGGTCAAAATGGATTCTACTGACATGTATAACTAAAAACAACTAATAAAAAAGAAAATATGTAGACATAGGAGAAAAAATAAATAGTATAAAATGGAAATAAAAGGCTTATAATATTGATAGGACAAAAACTGAAAAGCAAATTTGGGATGAGCATGGGCTAAAGAAGAAGACCAAAATAAGTGAATGAAAGTGTTACTTACAGAAACAATAACACAAAACTATCAAACTTGGAGAGAGAGATTAATATCCAGGTAGAGGAATATCAATGATCATCAATCATATTCAATACAAATAAGATATCCCCAAGTAATATTATAATAATCTGTCAAAAATTAAAAACAAAGATCCATAAAACAAGAGATAAGAAGGGCATTTGTTAGGTCAGTGGTGGCAACTCAGAACAAAGCAGCCTGCTCAGGAAAGGAACATTAATCAGGTGCCAGCTGAAATGCCTGTCAATCAGTGAGATCTCCTGACTAATGCCTGTCAACCAGCAGGACACCCTAGCCAATCCTGGAGTTCAGCCAACTCCCCTGATCAACTCCAAGGGGACAAGGGACCCTAGAAACACATTTTCCTGTCTCAAGCACTTCCCTACCTGCTGTAAGCCCCATAAAAGTCCAGTCCAGTCAAGCTTCCAAGCGGTTTCTCCTCAGATCCTTCTCCTCTCCACTCTGTTGGTCTGATCGAGTTCCGCAAGGGAGTGATATCTCAATAAAGCCTCATTCAGTGGCCCTATTAAATCTGCTTCATTGGTCGCTGCCCACCTCACCTATCTGACATCTTGGTGCTGAAACCCAGAAGGGATCCTTAGGCTTCTCCAGCAGGGGATTGAAGCCCATCCCTTCCCCCTTAAAACAAACCAGGAAATTTCTAAGGAGCTCTTTCCCTCTCCCTTCATCTGGCCAACAGGTGTGTGGTAAGTTCTCATTTCCCCTGACCTTCCAAACCTTTTCTGTCTGTCCACGGGGTCCTATCCATAAGTCATGCACATGCCATAGGCCCCACCCATTCTGTTCAGGTCTCAGGGAACTGTGGAGATGACCCAGTCCTCCTGAGAGCCCTAGCCAACCAGGTTGGCCAACCGTTGGGCCTGCGGAGGCTGCAGGGGTGCCTCAACATCTGTCCTGGCCCTTATCTGTTCCAGAGGTGAGTGCAGACAGAATTTGGGATGCCTTCTTCTGCTCCCACTCACCCTTGAGGGTGTTGGAAGGTCATGAGAAACACGGAGTCCTCTCTTTAGACCCCAAAGTCCTTTGGGTGTCTATATTCAAATTCTGCCAAGTTAGGGCTCATTCAAGAACCACCTGGTCTTTTACTGCACTGAGACAATGGGTCACAAGGGCCCCAGAAGGAACTTTTGATTTTAAACCCTCAATGAATTGGATAATTTCTGTCGCCAGACAGGGAAATGGGAAACAATGTTCAGGCTTTTTGAGATTTGCTCCTGTCCTGCCCTCTGCTCTCTGCTCCTGACCTTCTCTCTGTGACCTTCCCTCTGCTCTTGCGTCTGCTCTCCCTCCCAGCTGTACCACGTCCCCTCCCCCTCCCTGCCACCACCACTGCAGCTGCTCCCTTTGCCCTCCCTGCTGCCACAGCTGCAGCCACTGCCTGCGGCCCTGTCTGCTCACTTCCAATCTGCCTGGCCACCAGACATGCACGCCCTTCCTCCCTCCCTCGATGGCTCCTCACACACACCTCCCTTTGCCACTTGGTTCCGACTGGCAGGCAGAATGGGCCCCACCTGGCTGCAGTGGGTGGGATCTCCAGATCCCTCTGAGCCTCCTCCCCCACTCTGCTCACCTCTTCTATGATAAGCCCCTCCCCCTCCCTTCACTTGCGCCTCTCTTCTCCTGCCACTTCCACACCCAGTCCCCCAGGCCATCCCACCAGCTAACTCAAAGCTTCTTTGTCTTCTCAAGTAAATGGCTGCTGCTAAAGGGAACATTCGAATACACATCCCATTCTTCAAGATCTTTCCCAGAATCCAGATGAAAATCCAGCCTTATTTCTCAACCACCTTACAGAGGCCCTAACCAAATACACTAGGCTGGATCTTGAGTCTCCCACCTGGGCTACAGTGTTAACAACCCATTTCATTACTCAACTGGCTCACGATATTAGAAAAAGCTCAAATGACCTGAGGAGGACCCTCAGATTCCTATCTGAGATCTGGTGGAAATGGCCTTTAAAGCAGGCTCATTGCAGAAAAAGGTAACACCCCAAACCTAGGCCTTGCTAGTGGCCCTGAGACCTAAGTCTCCAGCAAGAGCTTCACGGGGAACGAGCATTCCTCTCCACCAGGAGCTTGCCTCAAATGTGGATGCAAAGGTCACTGGGCTTGCCAATGCCCAAACCCAAGGCCTCCTTCCAGGCCATGCCCCACCTGTAAGCAGACAGGACATTGGAAGAGTTATTGTCCCATGGCTAGACCTTCCTTGGTGCCTCTATGAAGGGGTATGACCAGTCATGTGGTCCCTTCTCTTGAACTATTGGGGTTCTCAGAAGACTGAAGAAGCCCAGACTCGAGGACCCCCATCACCTTCACCGAGCCCAGGGTAACACTCCAGGCAGCAGGTAAGTCCATAACCTTACTTGTGGACATGGGGGCTGCCTATTCTGTCTTGCCTGCCCACTCTAGGCCTCTGTTTCATTTCCAGGTCTCAGTTATGGGGATTGATGAAAAACCCTCCTCCCCAAACCAAACTGCTAAGCTGGACTGTGCCCTGGAAGGACACCCATTCACTCACTCTTTTCTGGTCATTCCATCTTGTCTGGTTCCTCTCCTAGGCAGAGATGTTCTCCAATTACTAGGAGCCACCCTCCAACTATACCCCAAGAATAAAACCACCCATCTCCTTCTTCCTCTAATCCTTAACCTCTGTATTAACATGACAGTACCTACTGTGCCATTGCCCCCTGATCTAGTGGATCCCCAGGTCTGGGACATCTCCATGCCGGTCATAGCCTCCTACCACAAGCCAGTCCGAACCCAGCTGAAAGCCCAAACTAAATTTCCTTCCAGTCCCCAAGACTCCCCCTATAACACTCCCATATTGCCGGTGTGCAAACCCTAAGAAGCCTGTCACTTAGTCCAGGACCTCCGCCTAATTAATGAGGCCATTATTCTCATATGCCTGGTGGTTCCCAACCCTTACACTCTTCTTTCTCATATCCTCCCTTTGACCACTCACTTTACTTTCCTGGATCTTAAAGATGCCTTCTTTACAGTGCCCCTCCATCCTGACTCTTATTACCTTTTTGCCTTCACATGGGAAGACCCTACCTCCTTTAGGTCTCAACAGCTGACATGGACAGTCCCTACCTCTTTGGTCAGGCCTTGACACAGGATTTAACTGCTTGTGACTTGGGGATAACACTCTCTTACAGTTGGATAGAAGCCTTCCCTACCTCCAGGGAAACTGCTGACACCGTCCCCTCCATCCTCATTGAGCAGATCATTCCCAGGTTCGGACTTCCCACCTCCATCCAGTCAGACAATTGTCCGGCCTTCACTTCTCAGGTAATTCAACTAGTCTCCAAATGCCTCAACATCACTTGGAGGCTCCACATCCCCCACCAACCCCAATCCTTGGGTAAGGTTGAGAGGGCTAAGGGCATTCTCAAGGATCATCTCACTAAACTTGCTATTGAACTCAGACTGTCCTGGACCAATCTTTTGCCATTGGCCCTCACCAGAATTAGGGCAACCCCTAGAGCTCTCTCAGGCCTTATCCCCTTTGAGCTGCTCTATGGGCGCCCTTTCTTAATCAACCAAAATTTTCCTGTCACTCCTCCTCCCCTTGTGTCCCACCTGCACTATCTCACACTTCTTCTATACAAACTCATAAAGGAACACCCAGACCAGTGTTTTTTCTGCACCATCCATTACTTCTGGCCCAGCACAACCAGGAATTGAATAGGACCCTCTTCAACCAGGTGATGCAGTCTTACTTTGAGAGCTCACCCTCAATCATTGGAACCTTGCTGAACAGAGACCCCATACAGTCATACTTCTACCATGCTGGGGCCCACCAAACTCAAGCTTTCTTGCCAACTCTCTCCTTTGTTACTAATCATTAATCTCTCTCAAGCTTCTACCCTAACCCACAAATGGCGCTTCTACATCCAAGTGACATGGCAACAGGATGGCACCATCCGCTCTCAGTTTATGGTTCAAAGTGATTGCCCTTTCATTGGCTGTAAACAGGCCATCACCCTTAATGTTACTGGATTCAACTGGGCCACCTCATCTCACTTATGTTCAGCAATGCTCTCCTTCATAGCAGACCAAACTGAAGAATCCTGTAAGTGCTGGCCTGACACCTATGGTGGGTACTCTTATAATTCATGCAAAAAATGCTTTCTAGATAAGCCTTGCTATGAGAATTTTGCATACACCAAATTTACTATTTGGGACCCATGGAACCCAAAATGGGCTTTGGGTGTTGATGGTAAATTTTATTCTTGGGGTTTTGCCAAACACCCCTCAGCCTCTATCAGAATATGGAGAACTTACATACAAGTGTTATCTCAAGTTCACATAACCATCCAGGAGCAAGAGAAGGAACTCTAACACCAGCTGGATGCAGTTGCCCATCCCAAAGCTGACCCTTTCTCATGGATGGCCCTAATACATCAGGGCCTTCAGCTTCTCAATTTGTCCAAAGTGAATAACACTTCAGACTGTTTCCTCTGCACAGGTTTGGATCATCCTCCGTTAACTGCAATTCCCATTGATTTTCCACTCAATACCTCAAGTAGACTCCAAGGACCTCCCTCTCCAGCCTTTGAGGAAGTACCTCTTTTCATAACTAATCAGGGAATTTCTCTTGCTGTTATACTTCCTCAGGTTCAGCACCCTATGACCAGATTGTTCGAATTTCTTCCTTAACCTTTGCTCTGCCTGGGTTCTTTTTCTGGTGCAATGGTATCCTAACAAAAAAAATCTAAGCCTCAAAATGCTGTTTGATTTTTGTGATCCTTTCACCTTGGTTCCTCAATTAATTCTGTACAGTGACACTGAATTAACATAGCTTGTTACTACCTCCCTTTCCAGAACAAGAAAGGCCATTTTTCTACCAATAGTAGTTGGACTCTCCCTGGCCTCTTCCCTCGCTGCCTCTGGACTCATGGCAGGAGGACTTGGTTATGCCCTAACCACTACTCAGAAGCTTGAACAACTACTTCGGGAAGAAGTAGACGCATCAGCCACCTCTCTCGCTTCCCTACAAAGGCAAATGACATCTCTTGCCCAAGTCTCAATGCAGAATGGTTGAGCTCTAGATCTTTTAACAGCAGATAAAGGAGGAACCTGTCTGTTCCTGAAAGAAGAATGCTGCTTTTATATCAATGAAACTGGACTGGTTGAAGAGAATGTTGGCACCCTCCATCCTTTGGGTGAAAGGCTTAAATAGCAATCCTTAAACAGCAACCATCAAACGACCCTTGGTCAGGCTGGCTAAACTCTACCCTCATTGTGTGGATGACTCCCATTCTCACTCCTATATTAGTAATAGGACTTGTATTAATGATTGCTCCCTGGCTCCTCAGGTTTGCTTGAAAGCACATAAGTAAAATTGCCAGAGTGACCTACAACCAGATACTCCTACACCCCTACGGTCGCCTCCCCCACCGAACCTACATCTGAGCCACTAGCCCCCACTACTCCCCTAAACAAGCAGGAAGTAGCTACATGAAATTCACTGCCCTGTATCACCAAAAAGGCTGGAATGTTAGGTCAGTGGTGGCGACTTAGTGGCAACTTAAAACAAAACAGCCCTTGAAGGAAAGGGACATCAATCAGGTGCCAGCTGAAATGCCTGTCAATCAGTGAGATCTCCTGACTAACGCCTGTCAACCAGCAGGACCCCCTAGCCAATCCTGGAGTTCAGCCAACTCCCCTGATCAACTCCAAGGGGACAAGGGACCCTAAAACACATTTTCCTGTCTCAAGCCCTTCCCTTCCTGCTGTAAGCCCCATAAAAATCCAGTCCAGTCGAGCTTCCATGCGGTTTCTCCTAAGACCCTTCTCTCCACTCTGTGGGTCTGATCGAGTTCCACAAGGGAGTGATATCTCAAAGCCTGGTTCAGCAGTCCCTTTAAATCTGCTTCCTTTGGATGCTGCCTGATCTGAAATCATCTTGTAATTTAATTACAATATGACTAACAGTAGACTTCTCAGCACAAGCCTTACTATCCAGGAGAGAAGATTAAAGTTCTAGGGGGAGAAATGTGAATCAAGATGCTAAACACACTCTCTCAAGATGATACAGCAGATCTATGCAACAATCTGATCACCCCAGTCCAGAAACAAAGCAGTGAAGGAACAGCTGAACAAGTAGTGGATGCAGAGTAAAGACTCAAAAATTCAATTATGGACACCTTGGAACCTTAAGTGACGTGGAGTTTGGTTACTGGAATAGAAAATAAGGAAAGAATTTCTTGATCCTGAACACTGATCAGAGAGGGGTCAGGGGAGAGGGTAAACAGTGAGAAAAGGGGGGAGAAAAAACCCTCAAGTTTCCTTGCTTAACACAGTTGGAAAGAAAAGCAGACCAAGTTAAGACAGAACAGAAACAGCAAAGACAGTAAAGAAAATTGTACAACTCAGCCCCAACTCTTTGCAGGAGAGAAGTACCACTGTACCAGGCAAGACAGTTATTTTGTAGAGTCCATAACTAGTCAGTCTTCCTAGAAGAAATTAAATCAACACAGTTTCTTCACACATCCAGATAGCAATAAATAAAACCATAGGGAATGCCTCTGAAATGGGTTTTCTTACCAATCCATAAAAAAAAAAGACACTTGTTGAGAGATCTCTGACAGCTGCAGTTTACTGAAACCCTCTCCCCCTAACCTTGGACAGGGAATTACTAACTTCAATCCAATGCTCCTCACAGCTTCCTTGGGAGTTAGATGAAGAAGGGGCAACTGACACCCTACCCACATTACCATGACAGGTCAAATCCTGGTAATCTGCAGCAGCCAGGGTGGATGCTTCTGTGTCACAGAAGAGCATCTGCCAGAGAGCCTGCATGCACAGGCTCCAGAGTTGCAGACAGCCACCAAGCTCTTAGTTAGGGCTCCAACAAACAAGTACTAGAAGATAAGAGACCACTAAGCATTTCTCAGCCACCAGCTAAAGGAGATTATATGAAGATGGGCCAAGTAACACTCTGCCACCTTTAAGAGAATGGGTAAAATCCTAGTGAGATTTGTGAAGCTAGAATTAAAGAGGCAGTCAGCATAGATAGGTAAATCTAGTCAAGTCAGATCAAGGATCAAGGAGACCAATTTTGAGGAAGTCCTGGAAATTGGAGACTGTCCCCTGAGGGATTGAAATGTTAATTCCTTCAGAGCCCTTCCTCCACCCTTATCAAGAATCTGCCCCTGCTCCAAACTGTTGCTAAAGGGACTTGTCCCAGGAATTGTACCTCCTTACAGGGAGCTAAAAGTTTGTTAATTATTGTGTCCAGGGCTGCTCCATCCTACCCTTCCCCCTTCAGCCCACCTGTTTCCCACCTTTTGGCCATCCAACCAAGCATTCCTGGGCCTAGTCACTAGCAGGAAGGAGAAATATAAGAGGAAGAGAGCAGGAGAAAAAAAAGGAAGCCTAAGACATATAAATAGGGTAGAATTCCTCACTTCTTGGGTTACCAGGATACCACCTATGGCCCCCTTCTCCCTCACAGGAGAAGTCTATATTACTCCTTTTTAAATAAGCCCTGCTTTATATGCTTGCCTTGGTGTGCTTCTCTAATATTCAAACTTCAATATGAAAGGGATCAGAAGATAATCGGTGGTATCATTTGTAGCAGCCTGTTGGAGGATTTTGTGCCCAAAATCATGTACAGAGACTCTGCACTTGTAGGACTGAAAGTTACAGCACTTATATAGGGCCACCAAGCACTTATATAGGGCCACTATAAAGAAGCCCCAGCAGAGGGGAGCAGGTACCCAGGGATTCATAGCCTCTAACTGTAGGGTCTTATGCAAAATAGTACAACTAATGCTTTACAGCACCAGCCAGAATGGATAAACTCTTAGTGATCTGCAGCAGCCAGAGCTGAAGCTTCTATGCTACAAACTACCCACAGGGAGTTACAAACTAACCCACGCAGTTACAAAGAGCCACCAGGTGCTTAAAGAGGGTTGCTACAAAGAAGCCCTGATGGAGGGGAATGGGCACTCAGCCATTTGCAGCCAGGGCATCCTTTAACCTTAGCAACTCAGGCACAGACCAGCCAACTGACACCCTAAAGACAGCCACCAAGCCATAAAACCACAGTGATCTGCAGCAGAAAGGGTGAAGGCTTCAAAGCCACTGACAACCCACAGAAAGCAGGTACTCACAGATATTTGCAGATAGCTACCAAGTAGCTAGATAGAGTCATTATAAACAAGAACCAGCAGAGAGAAACGGGTGCTCAGTGATCCACAGGAGTCAGTGACAATCCTGATCTCTGTGCACATTGCCCACACATCCAACAGAAACAACCAGCAGACCCACCATCCTTCACATATACATGTAAAGTCATGCAAAAGCAGCAACCAAAAGGAGGCAGATTTTAAAAGGCCACTGAATTAGGCTTTATTGAGATCTCACTCCCAGGCAGAATTCTATCAGACTGGGAGAGCAAGAAGAGGGTCTGAGGAGAAACCGTGTGAGGGCTCTACCAGACTAGAATTTTATGGGCTTAGGGCAAGAAGGAAGGGCTTGAGACAGGAAAGGGGGTTTTTAGAGTCCCTTGTCCCACTGGAGTTTGTCAGGGGAGCTGGTAAGGTCCAGATTAGCCAGGAGACCCCATTGATTGACAGGCAGTTCCATCAGCACCTGATTGGTGTTTCTTTTATGCATGGGCTGCTTGGTGCTTTTTTCCTAAGTCACCTTCATTGACCTAACAATACAGACTCGGGCCTCTAGGATGAATAACAAGCACCAATTGGCAAGAGAACTGTAGCAACCAGAGAAGTGACTCCTCTATACTAACATCTCTTGGAAGGTCCACAGCTATAGGTTCCAGAGTAATAAATTAACTCAATTCTCATTCAGGTGCAGGAACTCATAGAAGGCATTTCCCAGGGATAATACCAAACAAAGAGCCAGTGTAGAACTTTGGGCATATGGTATTCAGTACATTTCACAGAGGGGCTTACAGAAGATCATACATCAAACACCAGCCACCACTGAGTTTTTCCAGATACAAACCCACAGACTAGTGACCCTACAGGGAACAGCAGTCGTACACCTCCCACAGGCCACCACAGTGCCACATTAATCAGACCACTATACTCTACCTTATACAGTCAAAACCCCCACACTCTGAAATATACATAGAGGAGCCAGAACTAGACTTGAAAGCACTGGATACATGACCTTTTTTCAGGAAGGCACAGAAGACTACACCTAACAAGGAGTAATAACTTGGCTGCTACACCTCTGACTATTAGGCACCATCTACTCTGACCCACCAGAAAGCTAGTAGGTACCTGGATACACTGAAGAAAGAAAGATTGGAGGAGGGCTTCTTAGAATTGTATCAGAAGTGAGTTGGTGTGATCATTATCTCATAACGAGGGAAACATGGATGTAAAGATTTCCTAGAAAAAAAATTAAATCAACACAGCTTCTCCCCACCTTCAGACAGCAACAAATAAAACCAGAGGGTGTTCCTCTGTAAAATGTCTCAATAATCATATAGAAGGAATCTGTGAAGAGTCTGCTACTAGCTGAAAATTGCTCAACCTCCACCCTCCATGGACAAGGAGAGTCATAGTATAAAAAACATGAAAGTGGGTTACTCTCATAAAGGGTTGGCTTAACCCACAGCTCTGCACAGTCTTCATAGGATCTTGGTCAAAGATGAGAATAAAAAATCATGATTCATGGCTGTGGGCTACTACTGGGTAGGCACAGGTGAGACATCATCTGTCTCTGTCCCAGCCCATAGAGGAGAGTATCACAAGGTGGGTCAGCACCTCTCCAGGGAATTCTTGCCTTCTCAGAAGGATAGGCCTCCTAAGAAATTAAAGTCTAGAATAATTAATGAAGAACAAAAGACAAAAATCCAGAACGGATAGTTTTAAAGATGGAGCATGGATAGATCCAGTCTACACAGGAGCTGGAGCTATACAATAGAATATGCTCCTGTGGTTTATTTAAGGGGGTACATCAAAGGCAGAGCTAAGGTTACAGGGGTGGAATTTTGCTTTGTGATGTCTTGCAATCAGCAGTTTGATTGGCATCTTGGCAGGTCACACCCATCTCAGAGGGGCTGTGCAGCTAACAGAAAGTCACCCCATCTCTGATGCTGTGTGGAACTTTTGGCAGAGCTTGAGTAGGGCTCACTATGTGTCTGGGCAGGCTTACACAGAGGAAATGTACACTTGAAGTTTCCAGACCCCAAATTATCCTATTCACTAGGTTGCAATATACATTATAGTCCACACATATCCCATGGAAAGCCCTTAACAGTGGACTGGTGACTTTATTTCACAACTGAAAGCAGAGGTACTTTGGACACAGGAGGATTATTTGTGTCTTCTTCCTGGTCACCTGGGTGGTGTGCTGATGATCTGCTTCACTCAGGGAGATGCTTCTTTGCCCATAACCACACATTCTATACTTGCAGACAGCTACCAGACTCTTCCACTTTGAAGAGGCTCTTGTGAAGGGCAACAAGTGTTTAGTGGCTTCCTTCAGTTGAAGTTACAGCCATAAACCTTGTGTGTTTTGCTCCAGCACATAATAGAAATAGCCATCAGAGAGAGCCTAGCACCATCCAAGAGTTAAGACCCAGGCCCCCTGGGCTGATAAATGAAAACCAGCTGGAGGGATATCCATAGTGACCAGGGCTGTGAGTTTGGTGCCCCAGCACCACTGGGGGGATCAAAAGCTGAAGAATGATGAAAATCTTATAAAGGTCCCAAAACCTAATAAAATTCCAATCAAGAACAATCAGAATTCCTTCCTCCTCAGCATGGTTTAGTATAAGTAGCTTTAACATCAACTTTGGTCATACATGTATTACTCATTATTTTGATTTTATAGTTGTATTTGATCTTGTAAACTCAACCTATTTGTATTTCTTCTAAGTATTTTAAAGCACTAAATTTAATTTATTTTTCTTCATTTTCCTAGCTGATGTTTATGTGTATATATATATATATATATATATATATATATATATATATATATATTATGTTTATATACAAATATACACATATGGACATATATGTGTGTATATATGTAGCAGTATATATATATATATATATATATATATATATATATATATACACAAACACATATGTGTGTATGTATGATATATCACATTTTCTTGATCCATTATTCTGTTGATGGGCACCTGCACTGGTTTAATAACTTGACTACTGTGATTTAATCTGCTAGAAACATTGTTGTGCCGAAATCACTGTAGAATTTTACAAACACACACACACATGAGTGTGTGTGTGTGTGTGTGTGTGTGTGTGTATATATATATATATATATATATATATATATAGAGAGAGAGAGAGAGAGAGAGAGAGAGAGATACACAAAAATGTATCTTTACTAAAACATAAGGGAGAATGAAATTATGATGGCAATAGAAAACATCATTCTAAATAAAATAAGATAGACTCAGAGAGTCAATAGTTGAATGTTTTCTGTCACATGTGGAAGATATAGTGAAATTCCTAAAAAAGTGAGGGAATCCCATAAAAATTGTGGGAGTCCAATGCAACCAAAAAAAGGGACTTAGTGTGATAGAGGAGGCAAGGAAAGAGGAAAAACTGCAAAATGAAATTGACCAATTATGCTATGTACATATGTAAATATTGCCCAATGTATTCTGCCTTTATGTGTATCTACAAAACATCAATTAAAAAATAAATAGAAGGAAGACCACCAGTAGATTAGAGGATGAGAAACAGGAGAATGGATGTGGGGAGGGATAGTTAAAGTATTGGATACTGAAAAGGAGCGCATTATATTCCTTGCATACATGAATAGGTCAAAATTAACCTCACTATTATGTATAACTACAATGCACTAAAAATCATAAACAGAATAATATACACATAAAATCTCTTATTTAGAAATGAAGGAGAGATAAAATCTCTCCCAGAGAGATAAAAACTGAACTGAGTGAATTAATCTCCCCTAGATCTCACAAGAAATGTGAGAGGAAGTTTATCATGTTGATTCCTTTTTGCGATCTTTTCCTCTCTGTTAAACTAAAAAGTGCTGTGTGTATAGATAAAATATTATGCATGATGAAAATGAAGTATGAACAATATACAGTAGGTTGAAAATGCCAGTGGAAATACAAGAAAGGCATCACCACTAATAGAGTCTTGCAATGTATTAACCTGAAATTAAGCATTTGGGGATAAACTGACACTGTATATATAAGTCACAGCAAGAAGAAGTTCCAAAGTCCAAATTGAATAGGGAATGCAAAATATAATGCAATGTGAGAATGATATGGAAAGCATGCTGTATAAGGACAGACTGAAAATGCTGAGACATAACTCAGAGTAAAGAAAATTGAATAGTCACACTTTCTCTGGTACCATCAGGGAAATATTCAGAGAAATGAAGGGACCATTCACAGCCTGAAGTACATTTAAAGTGAATAACAGAAAACAAACTGGATTATTAAGCTAGAGTTACATATAATTAATTATGATAGAAAATATAGAGGGTCAAATTTAACATTTTTTGTTAAAATCTTAATGTCAAGGCTGGGATTGTGGCTCAGTGGCAGAGCTTATCTCACATGTATGAGGCACTGGGTTTGATCTTCAGCACTATATAAAAATAAATAAATAAATAAAGGTATTGTGTCCATCTACAACTAAAAAAATATATTTAAAAAATCTAAATGGCAGTTGAGGGTTGAAAAGTACAAAAATGTGAATGTAAGTAATGTTATAAAAACAGGCAAGTGTCTGATACTGCAATTATTTTGTAATGTGGTTAGATTACAATTTTTATTCTATGCCATTTTAAATCCAATCAATTCTGATCATGCTTAATTCATATTCAATCTATGACAAATTTTTTTATAATAAATAAGAATATAAGCAAAAATATAATTTTAAATTCTTTATGCACATATAACATCCTGCAAAATGTCAACTTTAAATGAAGTATAGGGTTAACATATCCAAGATATGTATCTAGAGCATCCATGCTTTGTTTGAAATCTTGAAACTGAACCTATCACCTCACTATCTCACTGTCTCATTTAAGGTATTTAATGTCTTTTTACTTAAGAATATTCCCAGTTAATAGCATATGATAACAATGAAAGGCTACCAATTTCCTAAAATATGGACACTAATATTTCCTTACTCATAGGGTTTGAGGGTGGATACAAAATAATTTGATAGGTGTACAAGTCTCATTGGAGACTTTGAATAGTGAAACACACACCAAATCAAGGATATACTATTGCATTTTTATGGACTATTTAGTCAAAGGATATTTACATCATAGATTGATTGTCATTTTAATTACATTTAAAATGTAATGTGTAATTTTGTGACACTCCAAAGGGTTGGGGATTGAAAAGTAGAACGTTTTTATTTTTTATTGATTTTTTAATATAAATGACAGTGGAATACATAACACAAATAGAGCGCAATTTTTCATATTTCTTGTTATATATCAAGCATGTTCATACCAATTTGTGTTTTCAAACATGTACTTTGGATAGTGATGTCTATCACATTCCACCATTCTTGCTAACCCCTGACTCCTCCCTTCCCCTCCCATCCCTCTGCCCTATTTAGAGTTCCTCTATTCTTCCAATGCTCCACCTCCCTACCCAACTATGTATCAGTCTCCATATGTCAGAGAAAACATTCGGCATTTTGTTTTGGAATTGGCTAACTTCACTTAGCATTATCTTCTCCAATGCCATCCATTTACCTGAAAATGTCCTGATTTTATTCTCTTTTATTGCTGAGTAATATTCCATTGTGTATATATGCCACATTTTTTATCCTTTCATCCACTGAAGGGCATCTAGGTTGGCTCCACAGTTTATCTATTGTGAATTGTGCTACTATAAACATTGATGTGGCTGTGTCCCTGTAGTATGCTGTTTTTAAGTCCTTTAGGTAGAGACTGAGGAGAGGGATAGCTGAGTCAACTGGTGGTGCCATTCCCAGATTTCCAAGGAATCTCCATACTGCTTTCCATATTGACTGCACCAATTTGCAGTCCCACCAGCAATGTATGAGTTTACTTTTTTCCCCACATACTTGCCAACACTTATTGTTGTTTGTCTTCATAATAGCTGCAATTCTGACACGAGTGAGATGAAATCTTAGAGTAGTTTTGATTTGCATTTCTCTAATTGCTAGAAATGATAAATATCTTTTCATATATTTGTTTATTGATTGTATGTCCTCTTCTGAGAAGTGTCTGTTCAGGTCCCTGGCCCAGTTTTTGATTGGGTTATTTGATTTTTGGTGCTTAGCTTTTTGAATTCTTTGTATACACTAGAGATTAGTGCTCTATCTGATGTGTGAGGGGTAAAAATTTGCCCCCAGGATGTAGGCTCTCTGTTCACTTAACGGATTGTTTCTTTTGCTGATAAGAAACTTTTTAGCTTGATTCCATCCCATTTATTGATTCTTGGTTTTAATTCTTGCACTATAGGAGTCATGTTAAGGAAGTTGGGGCCTAATCCCACATTTAAATATTAGGGCCTACTTTTTCTTCTTTTAGATACAGAGTCTCTGGATTCATTCCTAGGTTTTTGATTCATTATGATTTGAGTTTGTGCATGGTGAGAAAAAGGGATTTAATTTCATTTTGTTGCATATAGATTTCCAGTTCTCCCAGCACCATTTTTTGAAGAGGCTGTCTTTCCTCCATTGTATGTTTTTTGGTGCCTTTGTCTAATATAAGATAATTGTAATTTTGTGGGTTATTCTCTATGTCCTCTATTCTGAACCATTGGTCTACCAGTCTGTTTTGGTGCCAATACCATGTTGCTTTTGTTACTATTGCTCTGCAGTATAGTTTAAGGTCTGGTATAGTGATGTAAGACTTCACTCTTCCTGCTAAATATTGCTTTAGCTATTCTGGGTCTCTTATTTTTTCCAGAAGAATTTCATGATTTCTTTTTCTATTTCTATGAGGAAAGTCTTTGGAATTTTGATTAGAATTGCATTAAATCTGTATAGTGCTTTTGGTAGTATGCTCATTTTTATAATACTAATTCTGCCTATCCAGGAACAAGGTAGATCTTTTCATTTTCTAAGGTCTTCTTTTATTTCTTTCTTTAGGGTTCTGTAGTTTTAATTGTGTAGATATTTCACCTCTTTCATTAAGTTGATTCCCAAGTATTTTTTGAGGCTATTGTAAATGGGGTAGTTTTCCTCATTTCCCTCTCAGAGGATTTGTCATTGATGTACAGAATTAAATTTTATTTTTGAAATTTTACTTTTACTCTTATGCCAGTAGCTTTAAAAAATAGTAGAGTTATTTGCACCATGGGGAATTCCTATCCTTCTACTATCAGTAGATTCATTTATTTTTTTCAAATTTCAAATTCCTAGAAGAAATGATTTGAGCAATGAATTTTGGATATGAAGCCAAAACCACACACAACAAGTGCAAATAATTGATAAATGCAATTGCATTGAATGAAAAGATTTTTGCACAGAAAATGAATCAAACAAAAGGGGAAAAAACATTTGCAACTGTCCATCTGATAAAGAGTTAATATCCAGAAATGTAAGAAAATCAAACAACCTAAAAAAAAGGTAATAACTCTATTAAAATTAGCAAAGAATCCTAAGAGACATTTCTCAAGGCAACACTTCCAAAGGCCAAGGGACATACGACAAAAATGCATGAATCACTAACAATCAAGGAAATGGAAATTAAAACTTACATCAGATATCCCCTCACACTTGTTATAATGGCTATTATTAAAAATACAAAATATAAGAATTGTTGGTGAAGATTTGAGAAAAGGAATCTTGCAAATTTTCTTTTTTTTAATTTTTCTTTCCCCCTCCAAATTTTACTATTTTAACATCCTGTATTTTTCTAAATACATAATTGTGTTTTTTTTATGTACCCTACTGTCTTCCCACATACTTGTCTACCCTAAATTACTTTCTGTCTCTGATTCCAAAACCAAGCAAAAACACATCAAAGAAAGAAACCTTCATACCAATATCTCTTATGAATATAGATGCAAAAATTCTCAATAAAATTCTGACAAATTGAATATGAAAACATATCAAAAAGATCATGCACCATGATCAAGTGGAATTCATACCAGGGATGCAAGTTTGGTTCATCATACAGAAGTCAATAAATTTAATTCATCACATCAATAGACTCAAAGATAAGAATCATATTATCATCTCAATAGGTGCAGAAAAAGCATTTGACAAAATACAGCACTGCTTCATGTTCAAAATACTAGAAAAACTAGGGATAACAGGAATATATCTCAACATTGTGAAGGCTAGATATACTCCAAGCCTCAGGCCAACATCATTCTAAACAGAGAAAAATTGAAGGCATTCCCTCTAAAAACTGGAATAATACAGGCTGCCCTCTATCATGACTTCTTTTTCATATAGTTCTTGAAACATTGTCCAGAGCAATTAGAGGAGAGAAATTAGAGGGATACATATAGGAAAAGAACTTAAATTAGCACTGTTTTCTGATGATATGATTCTATACAAAGAATACCCAAAAAGCTCCACCAAAACTTCTAGAACTAGTAAATATGTTCAGCAAAGTAGCAAGATATAAAATCAACACCCATAAATCAAAGGCATTTCTGTATATCAGTGACAAATCCTCTGAGAGGGAAATGAGGAAAACTATCCCATTTACAATAGCCTCAAAAAAATATTTGGGAATCAACTTAATGAAAGAGGTGAAAGATCTATACAATTAAAACTACAGAACCCTAGAGAAAGAAATCAAAGAAGACCTTAGAAGATGGATAGATCTACCTTGATCTTGGATAGGCAAAATTAATATTATAAAAATGGCCATACTACCAAAAGCACTATATTGATTTAATGCAATTATGATCAAAATCCCAATGGCATTCCTCATAGAAATAGAAAAAGCAATCATGAAATTCTTCTGGAAAAAATACTCTTATTTTTCCAGAATAGCTGAAGAATTCTTAACAGGAAGAGTGAAGCAGGTGGCATCACTATGCCAGACCTTAAGCTATACTACAGAGCAATAGTAACAAAAACAGCATGGTATTGGCACCAAAACAGACTGGCAGACCAATGATACAGAATAGAGGACATAGAGACTAATTCACAAAATTACAATTATATTAGACAAAGGCACCAAAAACATGCATTGGAGAAAAGATAGCCTCTTCAAAAAATGGTTCTGGGAAAACTGAAAATCCACATGCGACAAAATGAAATTAATTCAGGCAGTAGCTAAGCAGATGACAGGCAGCCATCAATGCAATTTCTGCTAAATTTCCTTGCAGTGACCAGTCACGGAGGCAGCTATGGAGCAAGCACAAGACTGCAACACGCAGCCTCACACCCAGCACGAGGGTTGTGCCTTTAGCTTAAGGGGTTTACCACTCACATGCCTAGCACAGGGGAGTGGTTTGCCACTCAGACACACTTAACATATGCTATGTATGCAGTACTCCATGCACTTGTCCCCACATCTCCCCCCTCTGACTGTGCTGCAAGGACTTCAGCCAGCATTGCTGTTTTCGGTTTGGTGGCCTTCACATGGCTGCACAAGCATCTCACAACGCAAGAAAATATTATCACTATTATAAACAGTAGGGCCAGGGTATAGCATTATAAGGATTAGTTAATTTGGCTATCAGGTTTTTCCAATGTTCAGTCAGTCCCTGGAAGAAGGATAGACACCTTAGTCTTATTGATTTTGACAACTGCCTTCATAAGGTTATGAATAGTCATAACATAGTTAGCATCCAAAATGCCCTTAATATACTGAGAAAAACTGGAGAAGAACATCATATTGGGTAACACAAATACTATGAAATTCAGGGTCACAAGTGAGCCCTGGTAACATAACCAGATTATATAGTTGTTCCTGGTGGAGGCCTAGTTCTTGTTTAATGACTAAAATAGTGGCTTTGGACAGTTTATTTAAGTCATTTTGAACAGCAAAGGCTTCTGCCATGGCAGTAGACAAATTGTTTACAGTCTGAGCAGTCTGGATACTCTGAGTGAGTCAAGCAGCCACAGTGACTTTGGCAGCAATGGTGGCTACCAGGGCAATAATCCCAGTGGTGATGAGGCTAATTGCACGCCTTGTCCAGTGGAGGATCTCATTCAGAAGATTCTTCATCTCCACGTCCCATGGACTCCTCCACTCTCTGGACAGGTTCACTGGAAGTCAGATTGCTGGGGGCACTCTGAGGATAAATTTAGCTTTTATAGCAGGGGTTAGACATTTGTGAGCCAGCAGGATGTATTGACTGTACAGGGGATCTCTGTATGAGTGACACTTATACTATCAGTATCATTGATTATTAGCATGGCGAAGGGTGGTGTAACAAAAGCTTGTACATAGTAGGTATGGGTATAATTTGGCACAAAGGCAAATCCATGGTCAAGATCTAGACTTAATATTGACCCATTCATCTTGCCTGCTTCTGCCCATTTGATGGGTCTAACAGATAGCAATATCGGCATGATATCTATCATGCCATACTGATTTCTTGCATAAACGGCTTGTCCTGTGTAGCAGTTACTGCAGTAGCCCATGTGGTTTGGGGGCACATTACATTCCAGGGAACTACACCCACCCAGGCCCATAGATGTTGTTCTTCCCCAGAGAAATTCCTCTTATCAAGAAGATAAGGTATGACAGTGACACATTGATTCCATGGGATGCTATCATTATCTGGGGGAGGGGCTTTCCAAAAAGGATTGTTGGGCATGTTGGCAGCAGGGTTTCTTGCATTTGCCATGTGGGACTCTATGGCTATAGGTAGCATTAACTATAACTCAGAATAGTGAGAGATAGCCCAACATATAACTTACTATAGTTATCTACAATAGTTTTATTGACAAGAGAAAAACAGAGAGGACTGTCCTAATTTTAGGTCTCATCATCAACTATGGCGAAACAAATGGGCAGAGTAGGTATGGAAATGCTGGTATTCCAGGGTACCATTGCCTCCTGGATAGATAACTCAGGATCAATAAGGTTGGAATTATTGGAAAAGAGCTTAGGTAAAGCCTCTTCTCAACTAGCAATAGCCAGAAAGGATGGTCTAGTGACCAAAGCCCAATATACCTGAAGAGAAGTTCACTGTTAGAAGTGAGCACTGCACACACTAGGACCATCTTCATAGGCCCAGGGATAGGGTTGCCACCAGGCCAAGGAGCCAATATGGTGGCTTGGTCAACAAGATTTTTAAGATGACCCCAGGTTACTTTACGTGAGGCCAATTTGCACTGTTGAGTCATTTTCTCATGAGGTTTCTCCTCCACAGTTAGTTCCTTCATCTTCTTGGTTGGTGGTCCTGGGTGTCCAGGACTTGACTTTCTGGCAGTAACCCTGATGGGATGATGCTCCTGTTAACATATGTAAACCCTCCTCCCAAGGTTAGGAGGGGCCCCTGACCATCTCATGCATTTGTTTTGGGATCCTTCCATGAGACCATAAGTTGGTGGGAGGGCTCTGTTGAGGGGCCCAATGCTTATGGACTGCTATTTTTATAGAAAATTTTGAAATTGAAAGAAAATTTAAAGCAAATAAGGTTTTGTTCAAGGCAAAGTTAGGGGACTTGGCATAATCCCCCCCCTCCTCTATTTTGTAGCATGGTCTTTAATTCCTTGTGTGTTCTTTCTATGATGCCTTGAGTCCAAGGGTTGTAGGGGATCCCAGTTAAGTGCTATATATCCCAAACATTGAAAACTGCTGAAATGTCTATCTATTATAGGCTGGTCCATTGTCAGTTTTAACAGACATGGGAACATCCATATTTCCAAAACATTTAAGTAGATGGGAGATAACCTTTTTAGTGGTTTCTCCTGTGGAGGGTGTGGTCATTACATAGCCTGAACAAATATCCGTGACTACATGAATATATTTTAAATTTCCAAAAGTTGCCTAGTGAGTGACATCCATTTGCCATACAGCATTAGATTTTAACTCTCGGGGACTCACTCCAACAGGTTGTAAAAGGCCAATGGGGAGAAAATTTACACATTTTTTTCAGTCCCTGACTAGCTATCTGCAAGCCTCCTTAGTCTTGCTTTTGTGCAACTTCCATGCTTGAGGCCAGCAGAGAGGCTTATCCTGGTTGGCCAAACTCCAGTCATCCTGTGTGCCATTGCATACTGGTGCCACTGCTGCTCTGTGTTCCATATTTAGTCTGCACCAGATCAATTCCTTGGCTAGGGCCATCCTGGTTCCTTCATGAGACACCTTCCCTCCTACCACCTTGTTTACTCTGTCAATAATCTGTGGCAAGTCCTCAGTGGCTTTCTGCTTTAAGCTCTGTATAGAAACTATACCTCCCCCAGCTGGTAATTTCCTCCAGGCTCTCAGAGCACACAGCTACATATGATCAAAATAATTTGGTGAGCCTGTATCTTGTACCACTGGGGAACTGTAGATTCCTTCTCCCTGTAAGCATTCAGCTGGCAGGTTAACATTTGTGGTGTGGTTACATCCCCCTGCTATTCACATCCATTATAGAAAAATGCCTTTCACTTCAAAACTGTTGAGGGATAAAGAGCAACTTTGGCTAGGTCTTTCCAGTCTTGAGGGCAATTAAATTCAAGACTGAGTGCTCTGCAAATGGCCCCTGGGACCCATCCTCTTTTACTGCCTTCTTTAACCCCCTCAGGGTACCCAATGCATATATATATACCAAGTGTCAGGGCACTGTGGTGTGGGGGGCATATTGACTGGGAAAGCTTGTATTCCCTTACCCCAATTTTCACCTAATATCTTACATAGATTTTAAAAAGGATCTCTGGCCTCCTGGAATGGGTTTCTGGGAGACCATGGCTTGGGCCTGTCTGGTGGCCTGGTCATCTCTAAGCTGTCATAGTCCCTTGCTGGCCTTGGCATTGCCTCATAAGGAAGCAGTTGCCAATGACTCAGGGAAAGACATATCTTTGCCTGTCAGTAGAAGGCACACCTGCACTATTTGTGGTCACCTCTTCCTGTACCATGAAGATTAACAGTATTATTTCCTGCTTTCACCCTCCTGCACCTGTTGTAGTTGCTTGCTTTGAAGTAGATTCTCAACCCCCTTTCCGGTTCCTGCTGCAGTTGCTTGATTTGGGGTAGATTGTCACCTCTGCTTTTTTTCTTTGCCTATCTTTCACAGCCTCATCTTCCCTGAGGACCATCATTATATGACAATGGTCTGTTGCAGGGCCCCCTAAACTTTGCTGAATGGCCATCACACTAAGAAAAAAAAAGTAGTGGTAAAGTATACCCCTGTCTCACTTCAGCTTGCTGTGCATTTGCCATTATCTTGTCCCATATCCTGGGATCAAAAACATCAGCAGCACTTATCCATGGACTGGTATCAATCACAACATCTCGGAACTTCTGGGTTTCTCTCTTATTCAGGATTAAACCTCTAGTATCTAAGAGAGTATACAGCACTTGCAACTGTGAGTCTTTGGTGGAACTCGGTAGGTTGCCCATCCCCATTTCCCCTTCCTCACTGCTCTGTGAGGGCCCACACACTGTCTTATAGGCTTAGCTCAGGTCCCTGCTCAGGTGCCACCTGCATGAACTTTCTCTCATCCAGTGAGGAGGTCCACAGAACAGGGTAGAGGAGAGTGTGGCAGTGGAGTTGCTAATCAAGACCTCCAGAGACCAAGCAGAAAGCAGGTTTGATTTTATTGTGCAATTACCATGGATATATACTAAGGCAGTAGCTAAGCAGATTACAGGCAGCCACCAATGCAATGTCTGCTAACTGTCTTTGCAGTGACCAATTGAAGAGTGGGCCATGGAACAAGCATAGGGACTGCAACATATGGCCTCATGCCCAGGGCTCTGCCTACAGGGTAAGCAGCCTGCTGCTCCTGCTCCTAGCACAAGGGGAATGGCCTGCCACTCAGACATTCTTAACATGTGTCATGTATGCAGTACTCGATGCACTTGTACCCACATCCTTTGACCAACATGCCCACAACCCTGTCAAACCACCACACTGCAATTTTACCATCTATTTTACCATTTTCTAGTAGATGGTAACAGCAATTTTACCACCTACTTTTATGAGATCAACCTTTCTAGGCTTCACACATCTCAGAGATCTCCTGCAGTACTTGTCTTTCTATGGATGGCTTATTTTACCTAATATGATGTCTCACTGTTTATGGGAACAAACCATACTGCAAAACCAGTGCAGGCATACTGATACATGGCACAAACCACAGTAACTATACAAAATATTTTAAGTATTGGGATTGAGGACAGAGGTAGGCAGATCAAATATAAACCTATAACATTGAAAACCCAAAGCCATGTTCTCTCTGGGAAGTGGTTCACTCCATGTGGATCATACTTCCATTTTAATTTAAAAACTCTTTTTGCTTATTTGATTGGATCTCTAGATCAAAATCTTTCTCATGAAAATGAGAACTGAGGGGTGATATGACCTGGTAACAATTGGAATATTTGCTTTTTCTTTACCCAAAGTTTTATTTTGAGCCACTTTTCTGTTTAAACTAAAAAATAATTAAAGAATGCGTGACATATCTGAGAATTAATGAAGTAGAATATTCAATAGTTTCTTGTTAAATTTCCCAGAATTTTTTAAAAAGTTGTACTCTAACAATATACTGTTATATCATTTATTTATTCATTTGTTATTAATTGCATCTTATTCAAAATTTATATTTCATATATTGGGAAATCATATGTTTTTATTTCAGAGCACATATTACAAAGACATTTTGGCTCTGACTTCAGTTCAACAGTAACTAATTGTATTTAATAAGGATTTTCATAGAGAGCTCTGTCCCCAGAAATTCGCTCTGCTAATTCCTCTGGGATAAACCTAAAATGAATGAATTCTTTGCAAACTGTCCAAGGGTCTCAAGGAAAGCATACAAATAGCATGTACAAAGCATTACATGAATTAACTTTCTAATCTAGTTGTTTTTCTCTCTTGTACCCTATATCAACTGAAACACTAACAGTTTTGAAGCTAGCTCTAAATGTACATGTGAGGGCGATAGTTTTTTGGTCTGCATCTGAAAGTTGGAAAACTTAAAATACTTCACTATTCTTTTTATGTAAGGATATCTATAAAACAAAGTGAGTAAAAACACTTGTTTTATTGGCCATGTATTTTCAAGGGAAGGTTGGAATGTGTGTAGATCTTAGTGCTAATATGTATATGAAAGACAGTGCATTTCATATCTGGTAGCCTGTTCTAAACTTTGGAAATACCTAGGTCAGTGGCCCTAGGAACAACCAGATTTCACTTTATAATTAATCTCTCTCAGTCTCACTTTAAACAACATTAAAATAGCATTTATGTTTCATAATGAGTATTCTTGACAGATATTCTCAAACGAAGTATAAAGCTTTTATTAAATCATGTGCACATAAAACATGAAACATATTTTCCTATTATATGATCAAATTTCATGAATTCACTTCACACTTTTCAATGAGATATTTTGGCATCAGATGAAAGTGACTAATTTCTGCTTGTGTTCTTTTCCTCCTTGTAAAACTAAAAAGTGGTGTTAAGTGGAGATAAGATAACATATGTGATAAAAATAAGGTATAGATAAGATGCAGTAGCCTGAAAATGTAAGGGAAATGAAAAGAAAATTTTAACACACATAAAGTCTGGCAGTTTACCAACCTGACTTCCAACATTCATGAGTAAATAGATTACCATGTAATGAAATAGGAGAGGAAAATCACTTGAAGTAAAAGATCCAAATGGCAGATGGAATCCAAAAGATAATGGAATAAGAGCAGAACATGCACAGCATGATACCTAATGATAAATTTTAAAAGCTTAAATATATTTCTGAGTAAATAAAATTGACTAGTCACAATTTTTCTGGTACCCTTATGGAAATATCCAGAGAAATTCAGGAACTATGGGTAATCACCATTTACCTTGAAGGTGATTTAATAAATTTCCTCAAAGCATACTAGAGGTATTATTTCAATTAGAGTTAGATTAATTAATTATGAAAGATATTGTGGAAGATCAAATCTAGAATTATTGTTTATAAAATACAAGTATAATTCAGGGCAGAAAAATATAAAAATGTAAATCTTGCAATCTTTCCTGAGGTGAATGATATGCCAATTACTCCAAAGTGAACACAACACACTGTATGCAGGTATTGAAATGTCACACTGTATACTATGTATATGTACAATAACTATGCTTATTAACAATAAAAATGTTAATTCTTTTCAACATTTATGAAAAATATGAATGTACATATATTCACTATATAATTAAAAAGAGTCTTATAGTACAATTAGTTAATAATACATTTAGTTTAGAAATTTTTAACAGTCTAAATAATTCTGACCATGCTCATATATGACATAGAGTTTTATCTGACTAACAATTTGGGCCAAGATAATTTCTAAATTCTCCAGCATATATAACACTTGCATAATATCAAACTCAAAAGTGTAGGGGAAACATATTCCAAAATATACATGTTCTAAATGTAATCATGCTTTATTTGAAGTGTTGAAACTCTTGAGTTTATGGTCTCAGTATATCACTACCTCATTTAAGGCATTCAATGCCCTTTAGTATTCAGAACTCCCAGTTATTGTGTACTTTAAGAAAGACTAACAGGCCCAACAAGGTGACCCACACCTGTAATCCCATCAGACCTGGAGGCTGAGACAGGAGGGTTCAAAAGCTAGCCTCAGCAATGGCAAGACACTAAGCAACTCAGTGAGACTTTGTCTCTAAATAAAATACAAAATAGAGCTGAGGATGTGGCTCAGTGATCAAGTGCCCCCGAGTTCAATTTCTGATACCAAATAAAAAAAAAAGAATGAATTCAGTATAACAGTGTCCTGAAATGAGGATGCTAACATTTCCTTTGTTATAAAGCCTAAAGTGGATACCAAACGATTTAATGTGTGTAATAAGAACATTGAAATTTTGAGCATAGAGACAATGTTTAGGATTAGATGGAATTATTATGGTTTTATTATTGCTAGAAACTCATCTAATCAAAGGGCAACATTCACATGTTGATTCTGAGTAGTTTTGTATAATAGTACAAAGGATGGCTTCGAGGACTTAATGAAACTGAGAAGGAAAAATTGTGACTTATAACCCTCAGAATTTAAACTGATACCCTTACAACAAAGGGATGGAAAGAGTACCTCAAAACTTTATCACAGAGATGCTGCCTTCATTGCACTTCTGAACATTCCTCATTTTAGAGAAGAGTATGGATTTTATGAAATACATCCTCATGGCTAAAGAAAAGAATAATATAAATTTAAAAATTCATCATCCCACTTACCTTACACAAAATACTGAATTACTCAGCAAAAAGACTTTGTTATTGTCCATGTGACTTTTAAACATGTATGTACTTAAAATGGGAAATAACTAGCAAGTTCGAATTAACTTCTTAGGCCAAAACAGAAATGTCAACATATTACCTTATAGAAGTTATGTGTAGATCATAAATGTATTTGTAGTTGTACACAATCAATTTCTAATAGTTTTTAAAACTCAAACTGAATTTATAATGGGAATCCCTACATATGGATATAGTAACTGACCTTCAAATTAAAAGACCAAATGCCCCAAATTTGAAAAAAGTAGCTATGAAGAAAAAAGTACAAATGAATAAAGATTCTTAAACTTTGTAAATCTGAAATAGCTTTCAATTTTTAGTTAAAGAAAAAAAAAGAATAGTGTTATTTTAGATGAGGTAGAGAGAAGTGATGGGAGGTGAGGGAAGAGGATGGGGGGATAGGAAAGACAGTAGAATGAAACAGACATTATTATTACTGTGAGTATATATGTGGCTGCATGACCAATATGATTCTGCAACCTGTACACTCAATAAAAAGAGAAATTATAATCTGATTCAAATGCAAAAAAAGAACAACTAATGCTAAAGTGTTTGAACTTCTTGCTCAATTCTAAAGAGTAAAGAGACCATTGTTTCAATCCAAATTGTACTTAATATCTAAAAAAGTAATATGATTTTAGGACCAACTACTCACAATGGACAAGAATATATTAATTTCCATAGCTCTAGATCTCCTTCTTCCCCAACAACTGTAACCTAATTACATGATTCTTTTTTGACATTCCTGTAATGTCTTACAACATTGTGTCTGACAATAAACCATCTAATTTCATTACCTGATGCCATATCAACTCTATCAGACACCTGGAGAGAGAAACCTATAATCCTCAAATAAACAAACTACCTGGTTTACCAGTACAAGTCTGAAAACTATTGTCTTGGATATTATAAAACAGATTCACTCCTATTTTTTATTTATTCCTTATCATAATTCAAGTAAATAGCTATTGTCTGGCTTATTAAGACGAAGATACTCATTTCCAGAATAATTATCATACATGTTGAAAGTAAATACTTTTATTTTGTACTGTCATAAAAGAAAATTTGGTCACCTGCTGCCAGAATGTTTATATATTTGCCACATAGCTTTTGCTTCCAATGTACAATTTGTAGAGGTCAATGCACAAGTATGTTTTTTTTTCATTTTTTTATAACTCTATACATTTTTAGTCACTTACTTACTATAGGGGAAACACATTGAATATAATGGCACTAATTAATGAAAGCCACCTTGAAGTTTTTATCCTACTAGGCTTTGCTGACCATCCTTGGCTAGATATTCCACTATTTGTTATTCTTCTCTTAGCATACCCCATGGCCTTGGTGGGAAACTGCCATCATTCTGGTGTCCAAGTTAGACTCTCATCTTCATAGCCCCATGTATTTCTTCCTCACCAACCTCTCCTTTCTGAACATCTGTTTAACGACAAGCATTGTGCCTCAGTTGCTGTTTAACCTGGGAAATTCTAAGAAGACCATCATCTATGTGGAGTGTGCAATTCAGGTTTAATATTTTTTAGCTCAGTGGGAGCCACAGAATGTATTCTTGGGGCTCTTATGTCTTTTGACTGCTATATGGCCATCTGTAGGCCTCTGCACTACATTATATCATTAATCAATATATTCATATCCTATCCATGTCCATTGTATGGCTGAGTGGAATTACATATTCTGTTGTAGAGGTCACTCTCACATTGCAGTTGCCACTGTGTGGCATCAATAAACTGGATCACTTGTTTTGAGAGATGCCAGTTCTGATGAAGACTGCCTGTGGTAAAAAGGAGGCTATTGAACTCTCACTATCTTTATTTTGCATATTTTTAGTAACTGTTCCTCTGTGTTTAATTCTTTCTTTCTATGCTAGTATTGAATATGCTATACTTAAGGTTAAATCTTCTGAAGGAAAAAGGCCTTGGGGACATATTCCTAAGCAAGAATGATATTCATCTAATAGACACCATAGTGTTTCTCTACCTGTAGTACATTTTTAAATGGTTCTATTCTAGTCATACAAGGTGAAATAAGAACATTGTTTAGTAGTTTAAAATTAACAAGATAAACTGTAGTATAAACTATTAGACATGATAACGACATTATGCCAACCATTCATTAATGGACTTCCTATCAGTTCTCCTGAGAAATATTTTGTCATTCACTAAAGATTCAGCCATGTCTGTGTGCACACTGTGAGTTCTCTGTGAAAGACTCTATTTCTTCAAACAATGATGAGTCTCATTAATTTATCAAGCTCAATTTATGTTGATACTATTATTTTTGTGAAACTGAAATTCTCTGAAGAAGACTCATCTAATAAAGATTCTGGACACTGATTAGGGCTGAGTGAAATGTTGTGCAGCAGGAGAATATTGTAGGACAAGTATGAACATTTTTAGGAAGTGTCTTAGTACTTTTATCAGCAAATTTCTTTCAAATATGTATATGATTTAATATATATATATATATATATATATATATATATATATATATATATATATATATATATATATATATAACTATTAGATAAATCTTTAGGAATGTATTACTAAAATTAGCAGAGCTGTGGCCTTCACTAGCCCTAAAACTAAGATTGCTATAACATCTGAAACCTAATGAAAAGATTTCCCTAGTTTGTTATAACTGCTTATCTAATGCCTCCAACAATATATTTTGTAAATAATTTTTATATATGATTTTTGTTCTATGGCCAAAAAAGTTTCTTTTTTCTTTTTCTTTTTTAGTTATACATGACAGTGGAAACCATTGTGGTATATTTATAAAGTATGGTTTAGCCTGCAGCCAGCACAGGCTTCCTAGGTGAAGGTTCATCTATGTGAGAAATCCAAAGGGAGTTTGAATTAAAGAGACGGACTCTAATTACCTTTAAACCAGCTCCAGGACAGCTTCTCGTATCCCCAGCCTCAAGCTACATATTAGAGTAGCGAGGTTTACTGAAGAGACTAGCGAGAGAGAGAACACACCAGGGAGTGAACTTTTACTAGGGAACAAAAAATTCTGGGGAAAATCCTATCCAATGAAGATTAAGGGGGGGGGCTGTGTCCTAAGGTCAGGTAAGACAATTGGGTCTTAAGGGATTGTGGCCAGGCACACCTCCACATGGACAAACCCTCGGACCTGAGAAGGGTGGGGAAAACTCTGGACACAAAGTTGTGTCTAAGTGCCTCTCGCCCAGCCAGGGAGGTAACTCGAATCAAGTGTGAGGATGGCCTCCCATAGTGTGGAATATATTTTATTCTAATTATATTCCCAGTCTTGTGGATGTACACTATGGGTAGATTCATTGTGGTGTATTTATATATGTACATAAGAAAGTTATGTCAGATTCATTCCACTGTCTTTGCCATTCCCATCCCACTTCCTTTTCTTTCATTCTCCTTTCTCTAATGCAACGAAATTCTATTTTCCACCCTTCCTTCTTGTGGGTTAGCATTTACATATCAGAGAGAACATTCAAGTTCTGGATTTTAGGAACTGACTTATTTCACTTAGCATGGTCTCCAGCTCTCTCACAATTTATCAGCAAATGTCATAAAAGCATTATTATTTATGGTTGAGGAATATTCCATTGTGTATATATACCACAATTTCTTTATCCCTTTATCTCTTGGTGTGCATCTAAATTGGCTCCATAGCTTATCTATTGTGAATTATGCTGCTATATAAACATTGATTTGTCTGTTTTACTGTACTATGCTGATTTTAACTCCTTTGGGAATATACCAAGGCATGGAATAACTGGATCAAAGGATGTTTCCATTTCTAGGTTTCTGATTGCACCAATTTTCAGTCCCACCAATAATATATGAGTATACCCTTTTCCCCACATCCTTGCCAACATTTATCTTAAATTCTATTCTTAATCATTGTCACTATGGTTGGAATGAGGTAGAGTCTCAGTGTAGTTTTACTTTGCACTTCTTTAATTGCTACAGATATTAAATATTTTTCATATATTTGTTGACTGTTCATATTTCTTATTTTGCAAAGTGTCTGTTTATTTCCTTTGCTTGCTTATTTGTTTTGTTGTTGTTGTTGTTGTTGTTGTTTTGGTATTAATTTTTTTGTGTTCTTTATATATCCTGGAGATTGATGCTATATCTGAGGTGCCAATGACAAAGATTTTTCCCCATTATGTAGGTTCTCTCTTCATGCTATTGATTGTCTCCTTTGCTGTTAAAAAAGCTTTTAATTTGATACCATCCCATTTATTCTTTTTTGGTGTGCATGGGGAGGCATAACAGGGATTGAACTCAGGGACACTCAACCACTGAGCCACATTCCCAGCCCTTTTTTATATTTTACCTTTTAGAGAAAGGGTCTCACTGACTTGCTTAGCACCACACTGTTGCTGAGACTGGCTTTGAACTCACTATCCTCCTGCTGTAACCTCTGAAGCAACTGTGATTACAGGTCTATACCACCACACTCAACCCATTTATTAATCCTAGATTTTATTCCTTGCACTGGAGGAGTCATGTTGAGGAAGTCATTTTCTAAGCTGACATGTTGGAGAGTTAGGACTACTTTTCCTTCTAGTAGATGCAGAGTTTCTGATCAAATACCTAGGTCTTTGATCCACTTTGAGTTGAAGTTTGTGCACAGCGAGAGATAGGGGTTAAATTTCATTTTACTCAATATGGACTTTCAGCTTTCCCAGCACCATTTGCTGAAGAGGCTATATTTTCTCCAATGTATGTTTTGGTGCTTTTCAGCATTTGTGGGGGCTTGCTTTGTGTTTTCTATTATATTCCACTGGTATGGCTATATGTTTATGCAAACTCTTTCTCACCAGAATTTGTCATTTAGGGTAATTTGACCATTATTAGACTAGCATTCACATATTTAAATTAGAATAAACAAGCTTTTTATTTCCTTTAGATCAAAGTCATTATTTTACATAAGGCTTTTCAAATGCATTATAGTTCTTCCTTAATGAATAAGTACACTGTATTTTCTATGTGGAAATTAAGAATTCATATTTTAATATTAAAATGAATAGAATAAAGAGATAAATTTCTTAAAATTATTTTAAAATATTATAAGCATGAGTCTTCTTAATGAATGAGAAATAATGTTAATAATGAACTACAACTTGACAATATTTCTATATAGCAATTGCAAAAGGAATGTATGGAGGAAAGAAAGTGGAATGAATCAGACTTAACTCTTTTTGTTATATTGTGTGCACTGCAGGGAAATTAAGGGATCATTTGGAATTTTCTGGCATGTCTTCTGGTCTGATCAAAATGAAACAAATCACTAGAGAAAAGTCACATATTATCATGAGCAAGAATCAATTGTAACTCAAGCATAGTCTTTAAAAATAACAGAACAACGATTGTTGGTTCAGTGTTGAACATTGATAGATTAAATAGGGGAAAATGTAATAATTTTAAATATTGCCCCATTTCTGGCTAGGGGCTGAATCATTGTCAGAAAAAGGATTTCAATTTTGTGCATGTACACAAAGCACTCAGAGAAATAAGTATCCTTTGATGTTAAATAATATCTTTTAACAATTTTATTAGTTAAGGTATCATTTGTCGGACTTAATCATACATACAGTAACATACAATATCTTTACTTTAAGGAAAATGATACAGAAAGATTTTTGTCAAAAGCACAGCTAGAAAGACTGGTAACAGGGGCTAGGATTGTGGCTTAGCGGTAGAGCACTCGCTTAGCAAGGGCGTGACCCAGGTTCGATTCTCAGTACCACATTAAAAAAATAAATGCATTGTGATGTGTCCATCTACAAAAAAAAAAGATATTCTCTCTCTCTCTCTCTCTCTCTCTCTCTCTCTCTCTCTCTTAAAAAAAAAAAAGACTGGTAACGGTTGTTCTCTCTAGTTTCTTAAGTTATCCTTTGTCCTGAGTGAATGCAATTTAGTAATCATGGCCTGTGGAGATTATTCATGACAAAATTGTGAATATTATTTCTACTCTGAGAAATCAGGACCTCTTAAAAGAAATAACCATCTGAGAATGAATAATACCTAGAGAAGTGGTGACAACAATACACAGAAATACTTTATTTGGACTTCATGTCTTCACATCTCCAGAGTTAATTACATTCAGTTTATTCCAGGATGAAGGATACCTTAATTAACTTCATTTCTTTCAACAGAAATGCATATATGTTATCTGAAGTTGAAAATGTGCCCCACCCTTGGTAGAAAGCATGAGCACTCTTGAGATTGCTTTTGCAAGGAGGATCATCCAATATTTTTCTCATTGTCCCAAGAAATCATGACTTTCCTAAAGAACAGGAAATAATGTTAAAGGTAAAAATGTGAACATTAAAAAAATAAAATAAGAATTAATAAAAATTTTAAAATGCACACACCCATTTAGAGGCTTCATATAAGTAAAAGTCAAATATGTTTTAGAAATACATTTTTCATCACTACAGATATCACAGCTGCATAGGATAAAACTGCCAGTTATTAGCAGTCCATCTTATTCTAAGAGGGATGATTAAAATAAATGTGCACTAAGATTCTGATACAAAATATGTCCTTGACTAATATAAATTCAAACTGTATCTTTCCAAACTGTTACATTCAGAATTCCAAGGCCTTAGAGGAGTGCCAGAGAAGACTCAATTGGGTTGGCAGGAGAATGTTAGAAATGGTAAGAAAATGTCAGATTTTGTTTGAAGAAAACACACTAGATAGAAACAGAGATAACTGTTGCCCTGATCTAATCTGAGAGGTAAATATTTTTTTTTTCCCCTTGGGCATATAATACACATGAACACAAAAACACACTTCATTGGGTAGAGGATGTTTAAATAGCCATTTAAGAATTCACTCCACAAACTAAAATCTAAACTTCTCTATTTTCATTTAGATCAACATCATATTTTTTTAAAAAACTTTTTTTCATTATATCAATATTTAACTATTGAACTTAAGGTCTCAATTTCTTGTACATACTGAGATTTATTTATTTTGCACAGACAGGGAACTCAAATAACTGCTGAAGTTTTGTTTGATTTCACATACTACTTGCCATAACACTTCCTTTTCAAACAACACACTATATACTTCCCTTAAAACCATCATCAAATCTCATACCAACCACAATATCTTATCACTTCCATTTTTCTTAACTTTTTGTGTATTTGTTTTTGTTGTCCATCATGCCTCTTCTAGGTTATTACCTTTCAGAATTTCTCCTGAAAGTGAGTTATATACAATATACAATGCAAAAAGCACTAAAATTCACCTTCAAGAATATGTTTCTGGAACAAAAACTATGTTTCCCTAAAGAAATAAAGTTATATTCCAAGAGCATTTGTCAGAAACTGGAACATGTGGTAGAATTATACTGAAATATATCACTTTCTGGGAGAATACAAAACTAAAGGAGATATACTAGAAAGGCAATTATAATATTTGAAAAAGTTGTCACAAATTTGTGAATATTTTACACACTTTATATTTGAAATATTATCTCATTTTTCAAAAACCCATCTAAGTAAGTATAAACCAACATTGGCAGTAATAAAATGCGGCACATTAATTCTTGAGTATGTATATTTTATGTCAGAAGTGGAATTTGAGAGCCTTTCTCATTATCATTCTTTTGTGGGATTTGTTGTTGTTGTTGTTGTTGTTGTTGTTATTTCTTTAACTTTTTTGAATTTAAAATTACTTCATGTGTCAATTGTGGTAAAGTATACAAAACAAAACATTTAGTGTTTTACATTTTGTAGGATGCACACCTCAACAGCACTAAGTAGATTCTCATTATACAAGCATTACCACTATACTCTCCAGAAATCTTTTGATCTGCGCAAACTGAAACTTTGTACCATTAAAAAATAAATTCAGCTAGGCATGATGAGGATGGTTTGAGGATCTATGGAAGAGGCTGGCAGCTAAATTCCCTGAGTATTGTCTTGGGGATCTTCATGATTAGTTGCTGCAATGATACAGAGATTTTGTGTGTTATTTCCCCCAGGGGTTTTTCATGAGGCAGATTTGGGGATGTTAATGAGGATACAGTGCTTCTAGGACTGTATCCCACTGCTCTCCACAGGGCACCTCCATGGGAAAAGGGAGTCCTTCTCAGGTTCTGTTTTTTAGGATACTGATATGGGAGTGGTTGTTTTGTTTTGTTTTGTGTTTTGTTTTGTTTTGTTTCGCTTCTCAAGGGGGATTTTGATGTCACTCTTCCACTTTCGGTTTCCCTTGCCACTGGTTCTATGCCACTGGTTGGCTATTGGTTCAATGAAGGAGTGGAAGGGGGTTCTGGCTTCCTCTGGCCTCTCTGATCTGTATTGCCCCCAGCCAAAGGGCCTCTGTGCAGGAAATTGTCTACACCACAGATTGTCCTGAATTGCTAGACTTACTTTAAATGTCACAGCTGGCATCTGCCAGATGCATATGTTGGTTTCAGCCTGGAATTCATAGATCTAAGCTCAAAGTCTGAGTTTATGCCACTTTTTCATGGAGGTATTTAAGTCTGTGCTCCCTGTTCACAGCTCAACTGTGACTTTATTGTGTACCTGATTATTGGGCTGAATACCTTCTGGGTCTGCCCATATTCCAGCATTTATAAACCAGACCAGATTTTTCCTGAAAGAAGCGATTCCAGTCTACCTGTGTCAGTATAATAAATATGATTCCTCCTCTTTAACACTGAAAAGGCTACTTGAAGTGTTACAGTATACACAATCAACTTTTTCTATTGTCTATTTCCTTGTCTTCAATTTACAAAGTCCTGTATTCTGCCATTGCCCAGTAGGAGCTCCTTTTCTCTTATTTTTCCTTTAATTCTTTATTTTTGTAATTAAAGTTGTAGTAATTAATGAATCAGGAAATAAAACAATTAGATGTACAACTAAACGTTGTTATTTTCTTTTCTAATATAAGATATATATTGGGATACATATTGGATTTAAAACAGAGGAGACAATAAAAAATATCAAACAAATGCATAACATGGAAAAATACACATATAGTAGTAGTAGTGGTTACCTGCAATTTTATATAATTAAATTTTTCACAAAACAGTCTACTCATATATTATGTATCTAATTTTTGCATCTTAATGTTACTTGCATATTTAACTAATAGTGTGTGTATGTTTGTGTGTTTGTGTATGCAGAGGCAAAGAAATGAAGAGACACAAATAAAAAGACAGATTGTCATTTAATCTTTTCATTGTAAAAACATTAAATATTTTACAATTTTTAGGCATCACTTGAATTCTATTCCTGGAAATGTTCCTCTGTATTGACTAAACCCAATTTGGAGTGCCTTTATTGTTATGACTAGAAATAACATATTCTGATAATTAAATAATATGTTCAAAGAACTCTTGTTTAAATTTCCCAGAAGCATTCTTTCAAACAAGCTCTGGTCTTATTATATACTATTTATTTATCAACTTATCTATTTATTGCATCTTATTTAAAATTAAAATTAAGTGTTTTGAGAAATTGAATGAGTTTATTGTAAAACACATCTAAAAAGAGACTTGTTCCCAATCCCAATGCATTAGGTAGCTAATTTTACATAACAAGCTTTTCTATAGAGAATTCTATCCCAAGAAACTTTCTCTTCAAATTCATCTGGGATAAGTGTACATGAATGGCTTATTTGAAAACAATGCCCAAGAGTCTCAAGAAAAGCATACAAATAACATGATTGCAACCATTCTATGAGTTTTACACTTTACCTCCCTAACCTCTGCTTTTTGTATCACCTGAAACACTGATAGTTCTGAAGCTAATTCTAAATGAACATGTGTGGATATATTCCTTGATTTTTCTGAAAGAGCAAAAAACTCAAGTGCATTTTTCATTACTCTTTTACTGTAGGAAATTTATCAAAATAAGTTGAGTAAAAATACTTGATCTTATGGACTACTCATTCTCAAAGAAGGTAGGAATGTGTGTAGACAATAAAGCCTACTATACATATGAAGGGCAGAGTATATTTCAGTTCAAGAGAGACTTTCCTAAATTCTAAAAAAAAAAAAAAAAACCAGGTCAGTGGCTGAGGAACAACTAGATATCACTTTGTAATGTATATCTTAGTCTCTCACTTTAAACAATACTGAAAGCATTTAAGTTTTATAAATAGCTTTTCTGACAGAAATACTTGAATGAAATATGAAGTCTTCATTCAATCAAGTGAGTATAAAATGTGAACTCATTTTTTTATTATATGATCAAATTTCAAGGATTGACTTTTCCACACCTTTCAATAAGATATTTTGGTATGAGATGAAGATGACTGATTATTTCTTCTGATCTTTTCCTCCCAATGATGCCAAAAAGTGCTAAAAGTATAGATAAGATACTATGTGTTATGAAAATGAATTATGAATAATATACTAGCCTGAAAATGTGTGGGAAGTTGCAAAGAAGATATCAACATGAATAGTCTGGAAATTTGCCAACCTTACTTTAAGCATTCAAGTGTAATGAGATAGGGATGGAAAAATCACCTAATGTAGATAGAATCCAAGTGATTATAAAATGTGAGCATAACAGAAAAGATATGATCTAAGATTAAATTTAAAGAGCTCAAATATACTTCATAGTAAATGAAATTGACTTACACTGTCTCTGCTATATTCAAGGAAACAGATAAATGAAGGCACTATGGGGTAATGCTCATTCATTGTGAACTACATTTAAGGTGGAAAACAGGAACAAGATTTTAAATAATAAAAATTTAATAAACTCACTCAAAGCATAATTAATGGATTTTTTTTTAGAAATAGATGTACTAAGTTATATAAAAATTTTGGAGAATAAAATCTAAAATTGTTTGTTAAAAGATTAAAGTGTGGTACAGGGTAGAAAATTATGAAATTAAGCCCAATAAATAGATAAGAAGACTCTAACAGTATAATTACTTAATAATGTGATTAGGTAGTAATTTTCATAAAAATATATTTCATAACTCAATAAAATTTAACCAAGTTTACTTCATATTTAATATGAACACACAATTTTAACTGAATAAACATTTGGGATGAAGTGTATTTCTAAATTCTCTGTAGACAATAACATCTTGAATGTCAATTCAAATAAAGTAAAAAGAAAGCTGGGTGTGTTGGCAGCACCTGCCATAATCCCAGATACTTTGATGCCATGGCAGGAGAATTGCAAATTCAAGGCCAGCCTGAGCAATCTAGTAAGATCCTATTACATGTAAATAATAATAATAATAATAATAATAATAATAATAATAATAATAATAACAATAACAGCTGAGAATAAAACACAGTGGTAGAGTGGCCCAGGGTTCAAGCTCCAATAAAAAAAACCCAAAAGGGTATAAACAAAAAACATTCAAGAAACATACTTTTTGGACATATGCTTTCTTTAAAATCTTTTAGTTATTAGTACACTGTAAGAATAAAGCTTTAACAATGCCCAGAAATATGGTTACTAAGATTTCCTTTAAAAAAGCTTATTGGAGTATTTGGTCCACCAGTCTCATTAAGGAGCACCTGGCATTATTATTATTTTATTATTTCTCCTGCATATTTCTGAACTATGATAGCATTTAATCCAAGGGTCATGTTGATGTCTTGGCTCTGAATAGTTTTGTGTCATAGTACAAAGCATGGTAAAGGGAAAATACCTCAGATTTTTGTCACTAGGACAGTGTCTTAAATTTCCATCTGAAAGCTCTCCATCTTATAGAATAGAGTGGATTTAATGGTATACACTATACACATACACATAGATAAATGTATATGTATGTCTGTTTTTACACATAAATTTAAAGTATATACAAATTAAAATATATAAAAATTAATATACAAACAAAACCTTCATTACCTCATTTACATTTCTCAAAATATTGCTTAACTCATCTATCAATTCAATTATTTTCTATGTGCCATATAGCTGAGAAACAAATATATGTATATATATCCTGAAAATGTAAAATAACTGGAGAATCTGAAAATGTATCTGAGCTTAAAGTGGGATATTGATTTTTCTCCTGACAGCAGTTGTGTTTAGTTCAAAAACATATTTTAGCTGTATATACATTCAATTGACCACTGATAATTATTCAATATATCAATTGTATGCTGATACATTACAACAGGATGCTAAGCTCAGTTTATAATAAAAAAAAACACACAAAGGATATATTAAATAAAATTTAATACAAGAGATCGAATGCCTATGTTTGACACAAAGAGTTATGGAAGAAAACTTTACAAATTAAATTTTTAAACAACAGGACGCTTATGTTGTAATTTTACTATCTCAGTTTGTAGGTACAGAAACTACTGCCAAAAGTGTTTGAACTTCTTGCTCAATTCTGAAAAGCTAACAATTATGTTCAACAGAAGGTCTTCTAACTATTCCAAGGAAATCACACTACTTTGTATTATCCAATGTAGTCACGTTACTTTGTAGCAACTGTTATACTACCTAGTTTGATTGGGAAAATACTATATTGACAATTTCCATTGCTCCAGATTTTTTCCCTGTTCTTCCTCAACTACTGAAACCTCAGTACCTTTCCTTTTCTTAACATTTCTGTAATGCTTTGCAGCAGTGTATCTGAAAAGGAACCATCTTATACAAGCACCCCATGACAGAGCTCTTTCATCAGTTGATAAGAACCTACAAACTTTTATACAACCAGAAATATGAAAAAATGTGCTCTATATGTGTAGTAAGAATTGTAATTCATTGAGCTGTGCTATATAAGTAAACAATAAAAATAAATAAAAAGAAGAACCTACAAACTTAATGTAGACAAACTATTCTGATGATATTTATGCCAGTAGAAGATTGAAAACTATTGCTTTGAACTTGCCATTTTGAATCCTCATCAGAATTAAAGGAAATAACTATTGTTACATTTATTAAATATGAGAAGAAATTCAGTTACAGAATGATAAGTATGTTTGCTAAATGTAGCTGCTTTTAACTTACACTTATACTTATTACACTTATACTATTTGCCTAACAAGATTTTGCATGCCATCTCAGATTTGTGTATAGTCAATGCCTAATTGTGCTTTATCATTCTTTATAATTCTACACTTTTTAAAATAAATTCCTTACTGTAGGTGAAACATTTTGAAGAGAATGGCACTAATTAATGAAAGCCACCCTAAAGGTTTTGCTGACCATCCGTAGCTAGAGCTTCCATTATTTGTTATTCTTCCCTTAGCATACCCCATTGGTGAGAAACTGCCATCATTCTGGTGTCCAAGTTAGACTCTCATCTTCATAGCCCCATGTATTTCTTCCTCACCAACTTCTGCTTCCTGGACATCTGTTTAACCACAAGCATTGTGCCTCAGCTGCTGTTTAACTGGGAAGTTCTAAGAAGACCATCAGCTATGTGGAGTGTGCAGTTCAGGTTTATTTTTTCAGCACAGTGGGAGACACAGAATTTCTTCTCTGGCTCTTATGTATTTTGACCATGATGTGTCCTTCTGCAGACCTCTGCATTGCATCCTCATCATGAATTAGCGCATCTGTGTCCTATTAGGGTTAATTTTGTGAATGAGTGGAATTACTTATGGATTTTTTGAGGTCACTCTTATATTACAGTTGCCACTGTGTGGCATCAATAAACTGGATCACTTGTTTTGTGAGATTCCAGTTCTGATAAAGACTGCCTCTGGGGAAAAGGAAAATAATGAGCTTGCACTCTCTGTGACATGCATTTTTGTAATAACTGTTCCTCTGTGCCTAATTCTTGCCTCCTATGCTAATATTGGGCATACTATATTTAAGATCAAATCTTCTGAAGGAAGTAAAAAGGCATTTGGGACATTTTATTGTAGTTCTTTTATGTTATGATCCAGCCATTATCATGTACCTTCAGCCCACCTCTTCCATCTCAAGGGAACAACCCAAGTTCATGGCTCTGTTCTATGGATTGTTGACTCCTACACTCAACTCCTTCATCTGTACCCTGAGAAATAAGGATGTGAAGCTGGCATTAGGCAAGCTGTTGAGAAGCATTTTTAGTTCCAGGTAATACTTGGTAAATCAAATGAAACATTTTCAAAATTAGAGTTGATTTACTTGGTTCTCTTTAATAGCTCATTGTATCTTATAATTCCAGCTCATGTTACATATTCTTCTTCCAAAGAATATTTGTCACATTCTTCACAATCATGTCCAAAATAAATAAAGTTAACGAATATGCACCTGTGTAATATGCATCTGTGGCACTCTGTGGAAACATATTATAATGGTTCTATTATGGAACATACATGGTGAAATAGTAATTTCATTTAGTAGTTTTAAATTTAGGAATATAAACTGATTAGTTCACACTAGTCATCATAGCAATTCCATGGTAACCATTCATCAGTGGGCTTTCCATCCATTCAACTGAGAAACATTTTCTGTTGAGAGCCACAGCCAAAGGGGCCCCAGCAAACTTCCAGCTGCCAGCAGCTGGAAGTTTGCTGGGGCCCCTTTGGCTGTGGCTCTCAACAATTTTCCTCACTCTGTAAGATTGGCCAAGGTCTGTGTTCACAGCCTGGCTGCACTCTGTATTCTGTGTGAAACACTGTATGCCCAACAATCAAAAATTTTTCAAACTCAGTTCATGTTGATGTGACATACACTCAACAAATTAAAAATTGCTGTTGTTTTTCAAGGTCAGATGGCAAAAATTGGAATACATACTACCTTTGTACAAGAATATATCATTATCTTAGGGAAACAACTAATAAAGGAGACATATGAGAAAGACAACACAAAAATAGGAAAAGGTTGCTGTGAGTTAGTGAATATTTGACCATATTTTGTATTTGAAACCTTATCTAATGTTTCAAAAAATCTTCAAGGAAAGTATAAACCACAGTTGATATATAACGAAGTACCTCATTGATTCTTGAGCTCTTATAGTTTATATTAGGACTGAAAATTGAAAGCATTTCTTTTATTATTTGGGGGTACAGGTTTACTCACTTTACCTTTTACATTGTTCCCTTTAAATATTATTTCACTTTTTAATGTGGTAAAGTACACATAACATTTATCATTTTACATTTTTTGACGTATACTTCAGAAGTAGATTCCCCTTGTGCAATCATCACCACCATGCATCTCCAGAAATCTTTTGATCTTCACAACCTGCATCTCTGTACCAATTAAACAATAAATCCAATTCCCACCTCCAAACTCTGACAACCACTATTTTGCTTTTCATCTCTGTGAATGGCTGCCTTAGTTAACTCATACAGGTGGAATCATACCGTATTTAGTATAGTGTCTTCTGGATTCATTCAGGTCATAGTAGGTGTCAGAATATCCAAATCTTTCCTCATGCATAAATTTTGTTTCTATTTAGATCATTGGTATTTTTAATTTTAAAGAGGAAGACAATATTGTATGATTTTGTTATAACACCATAATGTCTTGGAATTACATTAATTACCAAAAAAATCAACTCTTTTCAATTTATAGTAATCTATTTAAAAATACAATGGATTACTGGGTATGATGGTGCATACCAGTAATCCCAGTGCTTGGAAGGCTGAGGGAGAAGGATGGTGAGTTCAAAGCCAGCCTCAGCAACAGCTAGATACTTAGAAACTCAGTGAGACCCTGTGTATAAATAAAATACAAAATAGGGCTGGAGATATAGCTCAGCAGTTGAGTGACCCTGAATTCAATCCCCAGTACAAAAACAAAACAATAGATACTTAAGATTATGTTTCCAAAATCATAAATAATTCAATAAATTTCAAGCTAAAAATTACAAATTCTTAAAATTGAAAATGGGATATATGTTAAACCACCAGGTACCCAAAGTAATTGTAATATTAAAGAATGTGTATTCTTACATGTGATAAAAACTTATAGGACTTTAAATACTAACATTATGTACAACCCTGAATTTAAGACCATATGAAGTAAAATTAAAAGTTGTTTTAAATAGAAAAATACCTAAAATTTTTTGTTAACGTAGCAGTGAGATCCTTCACTAAGATGTGTGTTAAAAATGTAAAAGAAGGGCTGGGGTTGTGGCTCAGGGGTAGAGCACTTGCCTAGCATGTGTGAGGCACTGGGTTTGATCCTTAGCACCACATAAAAATACCTAAATAAAGATATTGTGTACATCTACAACTTAAGAAATATTAAATAAGTGTAAAAGAAACAGAAATTGTGAGAAATTAATATAGTAGGTTGACTTGGAAATTTTATAAAATATAAGTACTCTGAGAAAAATATGAGCCATTGATAGCGGTTATATTTCATATAAACAGAAATGAATAGAAGGTATAATTTTTTTTCAAGAAGTAAATATCAAGAAAAGCATTTTCTAAAAGAGAGGTAGAACAAGGTGATAAGATTTATCAATAATTGTCCTTCTGCAGAAATGTAAAGTTTAACATAAAGTTTTGTGATGATTCTAATGTAAAATTTCACAAGAACTAAGAAAAAGAGGTGAGAGATCACAGTGCCTGATTATTATATAATAAGAAGACGCTAGATTGAAGATAGCAGGAAAGATTATTTTACATTACCCATGTCACTATTTCCTCATGCCCACACAGAAGAATACAGAGAGACATACCATCTATTTGAAGAAAGGAAAGGAAAGCAAGCATAGACTTTTATTTACAACTCAACACTGAACCAACCAAGTAAAATTCTAGACCAAACAGACAATCATAGCCCCTGACCATAGGCTCAGACTTCATATTGCCTCCAACACCAGGTGGGAAATGTAGCCACTGGGAGGGAGAGTCACTCTCTAGGTAAAAACCCTGCTGACAGAATACAGGACATTTGGACTTTTGTGAAATTTTCATGGCAGACAGGCCTCAATTGTTGTGGTCCTCAGATATACTCTAGTGCAATGGGAGCCTTGTGACCATAGCCTTCAGGTACACCCCTGAGTTACAACAGCTCCAAGGACCAAAATATTCCAATCCAGCATGTATTAGTCAGGGTTCTCAAGAGGAACAGAATGAACAGGAAGTATAATTATAAAAAAGGGATTTATTAGGTTGGATTATGTGACCAGAAGCTGGATAGTTCACAATGGCCATCTGTCGCCTGGAGGGCTGGGAAAACCAGTAGCAGCACAGTCCAAGAGAGCGAAGCCCCAGAACAAGAGGGATCAATGGTGCTACTCTAATCTGAGATCTAAGCTTTCTGGAGAATCACTGTCAGAGTCCACTGTGGAAAAGTGAAGAAGCAAGAATCTGATATCCTCAGACAATCACAGCAGCAATCAAGAAACCATTCAAGAAAAATTGAGCTTACATCTGCTGCTGCTTCTTTGTATTCCCAACTTTATTCCATTCAAGCCATCATCCTATTGGTTGGTGCTGCCCATACTTAAGGAAGAACTCATTTCCAGTTGGCTATCCCACATGCCAATCATTCCTAGACACACCCTCATTGATACAACCATAATCCTCTCAATCCTTGGTATTTTTTAAGCCAATCAAATTGATAATTAAAATTAACCATTACAGCACTATAATAAAGGTAATTGTCAAAGGATATAAAAACCATATCAGAGAGTCTGGCCAAAAATCTATGGATATATTTACATTCCTGCACAAAACTAGTATGTCAAGACTGGAATTAACACCTACTTCTTCAAAGCTTAGACATTGTAATAGTCAAGCCAAGGTGACTCCATTTTATAAAACAGCCATGCAAATACAAGGGTCATGACTGGGGTAAGTTGTTCTTTTCCTTTTGCTCTAGAAACCCTTAAGAACACAGAACTACCTAATGGGGCATTGTTTCTGTAGCTAGGATAACAGGGCTGTGTTTCTGTAATTGGGATGACTGGGCTATTGTGATTGGTTAAGCTTCCTGCCACCTGGCTGCACTCTCCTGCTTCTGTAACTTGGCTTGCTTGCATTGACTAGACCCCCAAATGTCCCTTTCACAGTTTTCAGGTTTATAAAGAGCACCCCTGTAATAGTTTGGGGCTAATCAGGAGAACAAGTTTATGTTCTGGTCAGTTGCCACCAGTGTGCTTCAATAAAGGCTTGATTCTATTACATGTGAGTAGTCTGGAAGTCAATTTATGAAACCTGGGGACGTTGCTTTAACTATAACAACATCAATGCAGGAACAACCAGAGAAACATGATATCACCAAAAATCCCAAAATAAAGTGGCAGCAACTGACCCTAAAGAGATGAATTACCTGACAAATAATTAAAATAACTGCTTTAAGAGAATTGGTTGAACTTCAAGAAAGCACAAATAAATGAGAATGAAATGAAATTCAAAAAATGAGAAAGAGTAAGTGAGCAGAACAGAAAATTTAATAGATTAAAACAATAAAGAAATTTGACAGAAGCCCAGAGCTGGAATACACAAATGAGGAGTACTATTTAAAACATCTACAACATAATTATTCTCCAGAAGACAAATCTTTGAACTCAAACACAGGTAATTTTAAAATACTTATAGGAGAAAAAGAAAAGAATATGATGTGGTATAAAACAGGATTATAAGATTTATGGGACAAAATGAGAAAAAATTGGAGTTATAGGAGTTAAAGAAGAAGATAAGAAAGACAAAAAAGAGAAAGATTACCTACACAAGTAATAGTATAAGGGCTAGGGTTATAGCTCTGTGAAAGGTTACTTTATAGCATGCACAAGTTTCTGATTTTGGTTCAAAGCACTGTAAAAGAAAATAAAGGAAAAATAAAGAATTGGATTAAGGAAGGAAGGAAAAAAGAGAAAGAATAAAGAATGAAAAAGAAATCTCTAGGATATATAAAAAAATCAAAAATCTTAACACCAAAAAACAAATAATCCAATCAATAAATGGGGCAAGAAACTGAACAGACATTTCTCAGAAGATGATATACAATCAATCAACAAATATATGAAAAAAAGTTCAGCATCTCTATCAATTAGAGAAATGCTAATCAAAACTACTAAAAATGCTAGTCAAAACTACTAAATCAAAACTACTCTAAGATTTCATATCACTCCAGTCAGAATGGTGCCTATTAAGAATACAAACAACAATAAGTATTGGTGAGGATGTGGGGAAAAGGGCACATTCTTAACATTGCTGCTGGGACTGCAAATTGGTGCAGCCAATCTGGAAAGCAGAATGGAGATTCCTTGGAAAACTAGGAATAGAATCACCATTTGACCCAGCTATCCCACTCCTTGGTTTATACTCAAAGGACTTAAAAACAGCATTCTATAGGGACACAGCAATATCAATGTTTACAGCAACAGAATTCACAACTGCTAATTGTAAAAACAACCTAGATGCATGTCAGTATATGAATGGATAAAGAAACTGTGGTATATACGCACAATGGAATACTCAGCATTAAAAGTCAATGAAATCATGGCATTTGCAGGTGGAATGAGATGGACATCATTACCCTAAGTACATATATAAAAACACATATGATGTGACTCTACTTTGTGTTCAATCGGAGACAAAAAATTGTGTTCTATTTGTGTAATATGGAATGAAATTGTACTCTGCTGTCATATATAACTAATAAGAATAAGTAAAATAAAATTAACAAAAGATGCTTAAATCATTAAACAAAATACATATATGAAGATGTGAATGTTGTGTCAACATACCTTATATATAATCAGATATATGATAAATTATTGTATAATGGTGCATTAAGAATTATAATGCAAATAAATAAATAGTCTTCAAAAAAAGATGCTTAAAAAGACTGTTTTAAAAAAGACAGAAAATGACTGCTCTGAGTAGATTAATTAAAAAAAAAATCCCACCTATATATCTTACTAGAAAGTCATTTTACCTCCATGTACACATATAGACTGAGATTGAAGGAAAGGAATAAAATGTTTCATGCAAGTAGAATCCAAGACAAAATAGGAGTACCACACTTACAATAGATGAAATAGACATTAGAACAAAGGCAATAAAGAGACAAATAAGGCTCTTATATAATGATAAAGGGGTCAATTTATCAAGATAATAATGTGTGTGTGTGTGTGTGTGTGTGTGTGTGTTTGTATTCATCCAATACTGGAGCACCAAATACATAAAACACAAATATTAATAGAACAATAGGAAATAATAGACTCCAATACAATAAGAGTTGGTGATATTATCACACTACTTTTGGCAACAGACTGATAATTCGGACAAAAAATCAATAAGGAAATAATGGAGTTAGAGTTATAATTCACACTAGACCAATTGACCCAACAGATACCTACAGAACACTCCATTTAACAACTGCAAATACACTTTTTTGTCAACAGCAAATAAATATTATCCAGGATAGATCACATTACAGACATCAAAAATATTCTCAAGAAATTTTAAAATCTTAAAATTATATGGAGTTTCTTTTCTGACAACAGTCAAATAAAAATGAAAGTCAACAATAAGAACAAATTTCAAACTATACAAATACATGGAAATTAAACAAGTTACTATTGAACATTCAATGGATCAAGGAAGAAACCAAGAAGGAAATTAAAAAGTTCTGAAAGAAGAGAAAATGCCGCCGCAATGTACAGAAACCTACAGAATACAGTAAAAGCTGTACTACAAGGAAGATTTATAGCAATTAATATCCACATCAAAAAAAAAAAAAAAAGAATGATCTCAAATAAATGACATAGCTGAATCTCAGGGAACTAGAAAATCAAGAACAAACCCAAAATTAGCATAAGGAAGAACAAAGACCAGATAAGAAACTAATGAAAAAGGGCTAAGGTTATACCTAGGTTGGTAGGTGCTTGCCTTGCATGCACAAGGCCCTGGGTTTAATCCCAGCACCAAAATAATAATAATAATAATAATAATAATAATAATAATAATAATAATAATTTTAAATGCCCTTGGTCTGTTTCTCTCAAGATTTTTGTCAGCTATGGTCCCAGTATAAATTAGATGGTATACTCCACCTGGGATTTTGAGGGTAGGTTCAAAAAAAAAGCATTTACAAAGGTGTTTGTGGGAAGGACTTAGAAATACCAACAAGGGATTTATACCTGTGTATTACATATGCACTATCCTGGAGCTAGCAATGGTGGAGAGCCTGTTATCAACCAAAAACCTAAAGAAGCAAAGGGAGGAAGTGGTACTGGAAACAAGAGAGTAACTATATTAACATGGCCACCTTCAGGAGGTTTCACCTTTGGTGAAACTACAGGCAGCCTCATGTGTTTCAGCTGAGAAGCAGAGAGGAGAAATTACCCTAAACTCTCTTTATTCTCACATGCTAACTTTAATGTTGTTTTCCATTAGCTAAACCCAACCAGAAGCCAGATACAAAGGAATTCTATTCAGTCAACCCCTAGAAGCACAAAACATGGTAGAAACATATAGAGAGATAGAGAATGGGTCTGGGATTGAGAGAGGGAGTGGGAAATATCTAGCACATGTGTAATTTGGAAAGACACACAGTCATGTACTACAAGTGATTACGTTCAGGGAGTTAGAAGGATTACAGACCAGGGAACAATTTTCAAAAGAAAGCCTTTACATTTGTACCTGATTTCAAAGATTTAAATTGTTTTTCAAAATAATGCATTCATGAATTATGTGTCTAATTTTTTAAATCTTAATACTTACCCACATATCTCAGTAACATGCACTTTTGTGTGTGTTAGTCTTTTTGTTATAAAATCATCAAATATTTTGAAGTTTTTAAGTATCACTATTCCTTTCTATTGAAAACATCACTTTTATAATTTTTTTCTCTTCCTAATTGTTGTACCTTTTATTGTTATTATTAGAAGTTATCAAATATTGCTTGACATAATTTAATAATAAATAAAATACTATATTCAAGAATCTCATTTAAATACCCCAAATCATTTATTCAGTCTAGGTTAGATCTGTTTGCTATTTAATTATTCAATTATACAGGAGGCTCTCCCTGTCCCCAGGTTTCTCATCAGCAGATTCTACCAATAGTAGATCATGTGCTATGCAGTTAGGCCTAACATGATTGCTTCTGTACCGAACATTTACATACTTTCCTTCATTGTTATTCCCTAAATAATAGTATAACAATCCATATAGCATTTAAGCTTTGCTAGGTATTATAAGTAATCTATGAATAATTTAAAGTACACAGAAGGATTTTTGTGGGTTATATCCCACTAATATGGAATTTCATGTAAAGAATTTGAGCATACACAGATTTGGATGTCCATTACGAATCATGGGAACAATTTCTCAGGGATACAAAGTGATAATTTATGCTGTTCAAATTTGTGTCCTTGGGGTTGATAAATTGACTGAGTTTATTTTAGAACACATTTAGCAACAGAAGAGACCTGCTCTCATCCTCAGTTCATTAAGTAACTAATTGTACACAAGAAGCATTTAAATTACAAATTCTGTCCCAAGGAATGTTCTCTGTTAACTCATCCGGGAAGTTGATAAATGAATAAAAATGAATGGCCTGTGTTAAAACAATGCCCAAGAGGTCTCAGGAACAGCATACAAATAACATGACTACAAAGCATTTGTAATATTTTCTACTACTGCCTTCCCAATCCATCCTTATCTTTGACAGCCTTGAGTCAAATGAAAAACTGAATTCTGAAACAAATTCTTAAATGCTCATCTGTGTATTTCAGCTTCTGCATCCTTCTCTGAAAGTTTAAAAAATATTGATAAATGTCTTCATAATTTATTTTTACTGAATAATATTTATCAAAATAAGGTAAGTTAAAAGATACTTGTCTTTAAAGGTCAAACATTCTCAGTAAAGGCATGAAGATATATAGATCATACTGCCTAATGTACATATGAAAAGCAAAATTTCAGGGAGATATTTTAAACTAGAAATATCACTTCAGTGACTCTGATAACTAGATTTCTCTTCTTAATTAGACCAAACTTTAAAGCATTTAAATATCAATAAACTCTATAAAGAGTGATGTTAAATACTTGAATGAAGTATAAAGATTTCCTTAGATAAAGGGAATAAGTCACATGAAATACATTTTAATGTATAGTCAAATTTTCATGGATTCACTTGTCCTTATTTCATTCAAATGTTTTGATGAACATTAATTTCTTTATCTTTTATTATAAATAAAGGTCAAAAGTACTGTGAATATAAGTCAAATACTGTGTTTGATGAAAATTAAGTATGGACGAGACATACTACAATGAAAATCTGAGCAGATAAACTAAAGAGATGTCAAAAGGAATAGAGTTTGGTCCTTTATTAAAGTAATTTTAAAATTTGGGGGGTAAACAATTTATCCAGGTAGTGAAATAGTGATGGAAAAAAACACTGGAAGTAGAAGATTCAAAAGTCATGGACCTCAAAAACTAAAAATAATGAAATATCATGAGAATGATATGGAAAAGATGAGAGATATAAGAACATAATCGTAGAGCTTAAACTATATTTCAGATTAAATCACATGGAATAGGCACACCTGCAATGGTGTCTCTAGGGAAATATCCAGACTTTCTACATGAGGCTCCAACAGATCAGATCAAACCAAATTGGAGTCACGCATGCTAAATGCCACATAATTGAACTGAAATATTAAAAACTCAGATAGATCCCCAAACAGACAAGGCTTTCCTGAAAAAGGAGATTCTGGTCTACTTGAGTCAGCTACCAAGGTGCTCTGTTTCAATCCTTTCAAAAAGTAACCTAAAATACCTGATGTTAAAAAGTGAGATTTTTTTCAGTCATTCTGTTTCCCTGTTTCCACCTTACAAAACATGGTCCTATTATTGCCCAGTAGGAAATTTAATATATTTTGTAGAGTGGATGCTGCCTTGATTCATGAATTGCAAATAGAAGCCAACCAGATCTATAACTAAATTTGTTGTGATTTTGTCTTTTGACCGGAGTGATGAAAATTCACAAACAAAATGTCACTGAGGTAAATATTATGAATACAATTTAAAATAATACAAATTTAATAAAATTGCTAATGCATATTGAAATGAATAGTGTCATTAGAGAGATAATTAGATGTTATTGGTTATAGAAATCATAGAACATCAACTCTAAAATGTTCTTTAAAATATTGAAAGATGGTGCATGGTAGAAAAATATCAAAGGTGAATATAGCAGTGTTAATTGGACAGATAATAGGTGTCTTGTAGTGCAATTATTTAATAATATGGGGAGATTATTATTTTTATAATGTCTATCTTATGAATCTAATTTATTGATACTATGCTTATGTACTATCCCCTCTATTACCATAGAATTTTCACCCAAAAGAGAACATAAGGTAAGATATGTTCCTAAATGCACATTGTACAAAGATAATATTTTTAATAATGTCAGCTATTTCAGGCCCTAAAGTACCAGTGCTTTCTATGGAATATTCAGACACTGAAATTCTAGTTTTGATATATCACTAGTTCATTTCTGAGGCATTGATTGCCTTTTGATCTTAATAATTTTTCCAGTTACTAACAGAATATAGGAGTGAATAACAACATACTAAAATACACATACTAAAATGTTCTTTATCAGAGGTTTGGGTTTGGGTGATAAGGGATTTAATGGATATGAAAAGCTTATTGCGTTTCACACAAAGGGGTCACTAAGGATTGGTTGTAATTATTATTTATTTTTTGTTATTGCACAATTCAGCACTAGAATAACATACGGTAAAAGGACAACATTCACATCTTTGCTTTCAATAATTTTATATGACATACCATAGTATGGTTTTATAATCATATGAATGTAGGTTAACTAACTAACTAGACAGTTTTTTGTACTGGTGTATTATCTAAGCTTCCTATATGAATATTGTCCACCCTAAAGATGATTGTGGATTTCATAAAGCACACTTGAAAACCCCTCATTGATTACTTATCTTTCTCAAAGTGATACTGTAATCAAGTACTTGATGTTGTTGCTTTCAATGCACATAGTGACTGGGAAACAAGGAAACATGTATGTCCTGGAAATGTGAAATAATTTATAGTTTGAATAACGCCCTGGCCTGAAATTGAGTTTCCTCCATGGAGTAATTACCTGGAGTTTAAAAATATATTTCAGCTGTTGTATAACCACTGGGTTACTGATGACTGTCCAAATTTGTATAAAAACTTGTTTTAATAAATCCAGTAAAGAAAAATTCATACAAAATGGATAAAATAGAGAAAATTTAGCATAAAATATCAAATGATCAAAGTGAGCTAAGCGGCTGTGCAGATAAATAAATAAATAAAATAGCACACACAAACACTCAATTGTAAGCATGGAGAAACATGTCACTGTAACTCAATTCCCTCAAATTCTAATGGAGAAAGATAATTTTAAAAGCATTTATGATAAACCCAAAGTCAACAGCCTTCTGAATGAGAAAAAGCTGAAAGCATTTTCTTTAAAATTGGGAACAAGAAAAAAATGTGCACTCACTCTCTCAACTTCTATTCAATATTGCACTTGAAATTTTAACCAGAGCAACTAGGCAAGAGAAAGAAACAAAAGGGAGAGATACAAAAAGTAAAGGAAGAAGTTCAATTATTCCTATTTGCAGTTTATAACAAACAATACTTGGAAAGATTTAAAGCTTTCACCAAAACACAGAAAAATAAATGCAGCAAAGTAGCAGGAAACAAAAACCAATGTACAAAAGTCAATAGTTTTTCTACATACCAATAACAAATCTATTGGTATTTCCAATCAGGAAAACAATTCTATTCACAATAGCTCCAAAAGTATATAAATAAATGAAATGCTGCACCATAGGTCTAACAAATTAAGCTAAGTGCTTCCAGTAGGAAAATTACAGAACACTGAATAAAGATATAGAAGAAGATGCTAGAAGATAGAAAGACCTCTCATGTTCATAAACAGGCAGAACTAATATTGTTTATAGAGCCATATTGCCAAAAGTGATCTAGAGATTCAATGCAATATCTATCAATGATATTCTTCACAGAATTAAAATCCTAAATTTCATATGAAAAAACAAAAGACCCAGAATAGCCAAAGAAATCATGATCAAAAAGAGTAAAGCTGGAGACATTGTAATAGCTGATTTCAAAATTTACTTCAGAGCCTTAATATCAAAAAAGTATGGTAATGAAATTAAAAAGACATATTGATCAATGGGATAGAATAGAAGACAGAGAAACAAACCCCCACAATTATTTATCTATTTTTGACAAAGGTGCCAAAAACATACATTGGAGAAAAAATAACCTCTTTAACATATTGTGCTGAGAAAAAAAAAATAGATATTCATATATAGAAGAATGAAACTTGATCCCTATCTCTTACTTTCTACAACTCAACAGAAAATGGATCAAAGGTCTAAGTATAAAAATCAGAAACTTTGAAACTATTAGAAGAAAACATAGGGGAAACACTTTAACATAAAGGCTCAGGCAATGTCTTCCTAAATAGGACTCCTATAGCTCAGGATATAAAAGCAAGACTCAATAAACAAGACAGCATCAACTTCAAAAGTTTCAGCAAAGCAAAGGAAACAATAGCGTGACCAGACAGCCTACAGAAAGAGAGAAAATCTTTCCAACTACTCTTCTGTCAGAACTTTAATATCCAGAATATATAAAGAACTCAACAAAATTAACATCAAAACAGCAAATAGCCTGATCAATATATGGGCAAATTAACTGAATAGACATTTCTCCAAAGAAGATAGACAAATAGCCAACAATTATATGAAAAATTGTTCAACATCTTTAGCAACTCATTGCAAAACAAAATTATACTGAGACTCCATCTCGCTCCTATCAGAATGGCAGTCATCAAAAATGCAAATAACATTAAATGCTGATGAGGATGTGGGAGCAAGGGAACATTTATACACTGTTGATGGGAGCATAATTTAGTATAGCCATTATAATAAAAATCAGTATGGAGTTTCCTCAAAAAGCTAAAAATAGAACTTCCCTATAATCCCACTATACCACTCCTTGGTGTGTACCTGAAAGAATTCAAGCCAGCATACTTTGGAGATACATGCATACCAGTGTTTATTGGAACACAATTTGCAATAGCCAAGTTATGGAACAAACCTAGGAGTCCATCAATGGATGAATGGATACAGAAAATGTGTACTTTTATTCAGTCACAAAGAAGAATAAAATTATGTCATTTTTAGAAAAAATGAATGGAACTGGGAAGTAACATGTTAAGCAAAATAAGCCATAGTCAGACAAGTACCACATTTTCTGTCATATTGAAAGCTACTGGGGAAACATAAATAAAATAATATAAAATAAAAATATATCATGAAAGTAGAATGAAAAACAATAGAGTAAATGAGCAGGATCAATCATAAGGAGGAGGTTAAGATTCAGGGGTGGAGGGTACTAGGGAATAAAATTGATCAAATTATGTTATATGCATGTACCACAATGTCATAATGAAACTCACTGGTCTATATAATTACTATGCACCAGTAGAAAAGAAAAAAAATGAGAAAACACTAGCAGAAAAACAACAAAAAAAAGTATTTAATTTTTTTCCCTCAATTCAAAACAGCTAAGATTGAACCAGGCAAGGTGGTGCATGCCTGTAGTTCCAGCAGCTCAGAGGCTAAGGCAGAAGGATCACAAGTTCAAAGCCAGCCTTAGCAAAAGTGAGGCTCTAAGCAACTCAGTAAGATCCTGTCTCTAAATAAAATACAAAATAGGGCTGGGGATATGGCTCAGTGGCCCAGTGCCCCTGAGTTCAATTCCCACTACCCACCCCCCCACCAAATATATATATATATATATATCCTAAGATTGTTTAACATCAAAGTCTTCTTACTTCCTGTGGAGATGATATAATTATTATGCTGATTAATTGATGTTGGACAAGTCCAGCCTTTTGGGTTTTTTTTTCCCTTTTTGCTGATTCTTTTTATTTAAGTGTAACATTGGTATTCATTTTGAAATAATTATAAAGGCATAGATTATAATTTGCTCTTTTCCATAGTATTTCCTATTTCCCTCCCCTCCTCCCTCCCCCTGCTCCCTTTACTCTAGTGATCTATCTGCTATTTACTTTTAGTTTTCTTCTCTTTTTTCTGTCTTGTGGATATACATGATTGTGAGATTCACTGTGGTGTAATCAATTGTGTACACAGGTGGACAAGTCTACCCTGATGGTTCTTATAGCTCCAGGTTTTATCCTCCTTCTTCTATTATGGATAGCTTAATACTTTCTTTTTAATATTTCAGTAACGAGCTGCAGCAGTACTGCTGAAAATGAATCATGTGATTCCTCAGCACCATGTCACATCTACTAACACAACACTTCATTTTTATAGCTTCTTCAGTTGATTTCTATGCAAGATAAAATTTTAAAACCTTTATGTTGGAGTTGCCAAATCACAGTAACTTATTTTTCTAATTTATCCTCATCAAAACCCAAGAAGATAGTTTTTTTTTTTTTCAGTCCTCAGAAGGTTCAGTTTCAAAAGGACTAGTTTACTTGTTAAAGGTAACTGTCTTTAACTTAGTTTCATGAAAAAATAATGGGTTCACCTTTTGCCTGAACATTTATATTATTTCTCCCATAACTTATTGCACAAATATCTTCCATGATTGAATGTCTAATGCATAATTATAGTTTGCCATTTCTTGTAACTCTGACTTTTTGCTACCCTACTATATGTAAAATGAACTAAAGAGTATGGCACTGATTAACAAAAGTCACCCCGAAGAGTTCATTCTACTAGGCTTTGTTCACTGCCCTTGGTTAGAACTTTCTTTATTCATTATTCTTCTCACAACATACCCGATGGCCATGATTGGAAACATTACCATCATTCTGGTATCCAAGTTAGACACTCATCTACAAAGCCCCATGTATTTCTTTCTCACCAACCTCTCCTTCTTAGACATGTGTTACACCACAAGCCTTGTGCCTCAGATGCTGTTTAACTTGGGAACTTCTAAGAAGACCATCAGTTATTTGGGGTGTATAGTTCAGCTTTATTTCTTTAGCATAATGGGGAGCACAGAATGTCTACTCTTGGCTCTCATGTCTTTTGATCGCTGCTGAGAGCCATAGCCAAGTAGGAATGACACATGGCATTTTTGGTTGAAAGGTGACCCCAGCAAGCCATTGAGATGATAATGATTATGTTAAGATGCGCATTCAGTTGGAGATTAGACCCCTGCTGTCTGCCTAGGCCTGCTACTTTGGAGCTCTCCAGGGACTCCAGGAGAGTTCCCTTTGGTTGGGGAAGTGCGGTAGGAGGAAATCCCAGAGTAGGGATTTCCTATTGGTGGAGTGTGTCCCGGGAGAAGGCCGCATGTGTGGCATTGGTGGGAGTTTTGGAAATAAAGTTTGTTCCTGTTTGAGTGGCTCATGATTTTGTGCCCAGCCAGACTGCAGCATTTGGCAGCCCGTACAGGGAACGCCTGAAGCTCGGAGGTAAGTGAAATTGCTCACCCCTGAGGGAAGGTGAGAGAATGGGTGACCATTTCAAAAAACAATGTGTCTGGTTTTGATTTATTTTGTTTTTGTTTCAAGCTGCCTATCCCTAGAAATTTCTCAGGCAAACTTGGAAAAATGGTTGGCTCAATGTTTGAAGTTGTTCGGCCCTGAAAAAGAGAAAATTGATACAATGATTTTTTGTTCCGTTTTTGTTTCATTCTCTTTCGGTTTTGTTTTGTGTTATCTTATTGGGTTGAGTTATCTTTATAGTAGATTAGAAATTAGTAAAAAACAAACCAAAAGAGTGTTAAGTAAATTGTTAGAGGTCCAGACTATGGTAGAAAACATGTTAGATCAAGAAAAAGAGAAGGTCTCTCAAGCTAGTCAGATAGAGGAAGAAAATTTAAAGGAAGAAAGCTTAGAGGAGAAACAGCTATCGGGGGAAGCTACAACAGGAGGCAGCTACTAACTCCATTCTATCACCAGAGGGCGTAATTCAACCAACAGCTCCACCTATGGAGACAGCTGAGTGACCCTCAACCCCCGTAGTTGATAGATGAAATCCTGGGACAGGACCTCAAAGATTACCATGCCCTGTACTTGAGCAGGCAGGAAGGCAGCGAATTCACCGTGCTCTAGATTTCAAAACAGTGAAGCAGTTAAAGGAGGTTGTAACAACCTATGGTCCCCAAGCACCCTTCACCGTAAGCATGGTCGCATCCATTACCAACTTGGACATGACGCCAGAAGATTGGGCTAGTGCTGAGAGCCATAGCTAAGTAAGAAAGACACATGGCAATTTCCTTGTCAGCCTACCCCATGTTGCTTAGAGGGAGGACTCCCCATTGTGGAAATGGGCTTGCCTTGGACCCAGGTCATTTGCAGTGACATTGCATGAATGTTTGAGTAAGGTGACCCTGCTCAAGGACCAGGGAGGATCTGGGTTTAGGGCGGATCAGGGTTTAGGGCAGATCGGGGCTTAGGGTGATCCGGGTTTAGGGCGGTTCCAGGTTTAAGGTGTGTCCTGCTGGGAGTAGGGCGTATCCTGCTGCCTCCAGGCACCCTCTCCTTGAGTTTCTGTTGAGTTCTCGCGGGATTCAGAGAATATTTTGGGATGCAGAGCCCAGTGGAGGTGTGGATTTTCCCAGAACGTGCGTGTAGAGTGCTGGTGAGAGTTCGAGAATAAAGAGTTGCTGTTTGAATCTACAAGGTGTGTGGTGGCTCGTGATTTTGTGCCCAGCTAGACTGTGGCATTTGGTGCCCCATACAGGGAATGTCTGAAGCTTGGAGGTAAGTGAAATTTCTCACCCTTGAGGAAGAGAGAAAGAATGGGTGAGCATTTCAAAAAACAATGTGTTCTTGTTTTGATTTATTTTGTTTTTAATTCAAGTTGCCTGTTCCTAGAAATTTCTCAGGCAAACTGGGGAAAACGTTTGACTCAAGGTTTGAAGTTGTTTGCCCCTGAGGAAGAGAAATTGTTAGAGGAAGGAGGCACACCAGTAAGACCAAGAACAGTCATGATGTATGTTAATACAGTACAAAAATGTAGCCCATGGCTTTTTGAAGATGAGTTATTAAGTATATCAATGGGACCATCATAGTATCCTGTAGAAGAATTTTTCTTCAACAAGAAAGAGATGGCTAGTTCTGTTTACTACACTTGTCTAAGATCTTGGTTTTTACAGACATCTGATTAATTTACAAAGCTAAAGTGTTAAAATATCAACCACTAAATATAAAATCAAGTACTCTTTACTTATTAAGTTACATAAGGTAATATATTTAAACATTATGTGTGTTTTCATAAATTGGTAAATGAAAAAAAAAAGTTAAATATTGCATTGGTCTGTGTCTTTGCTGAAACAAGGTTACTAAGTGTTAAGATTCTATCAGGTGTAATTTATATACAAAGAGTACAAGAAGTTTCAGTTGGGTTTCAATTATACTATTATAGTACCATTAAAAAATGAAAATATTTCATCTTATTAAAGTGGAGTAATTTGTCTAAACCAGACATTTTATAAGAGTTGTTTCAGAATGTGAATTTATAAAAAGGGTTAACAGTTAAAAAAGAGATATAAAAAGATTCAAGATGTGGAAATATATTTTAATATAAAAGGTTAAAGGAAAAAGAAATGTTTCCAGATGAGATAATCTCTGTGGTAAAGTAAAAAGTTGTAAAATGCCATTTAAAAAGATTTTGAGGAAACTAGACTTACTTTAAAAGATTGAGAAAGGAAGAAAGAAGAAAAAGGTATTTGTGCATGGCAGATTGAGACAAAGCTTCTTAATGGAGTAAAAAAAAGCCTTTAGTTAAAGGGCAGCCATGTAAACTAACATTAAGCGACTTAAACAGAATCTAAGCCTCGTTTAAAAGAGTGAAGCTGTAGGTGGTGAAAAAGTACATTTAAAAGTACAGTATAGATGATAATTGGAAGGCTTTAAAAGGTTAAATTAAAGGTGGTTAAGATGCCTTCATGGCGGAGGAAAGATTGCATCATTTGAAGCCTAGTTAATCTTAAAAGCATTACTTTAAAAAAACATGAAAATGGGAAGATAATAGGATAAAACATACTTAGATAAAGAAGATTAAAAATTTGAAGTGAAAAGCTTTAAAGACAGAAGTATAGAAAGTTAAAAAGAAAAAAAAATATATAGAAAAGATGTAGGAAGATAAAAAAGATGTAGGAAGACAAGAATTTTAAAACCACAAAATAGGAAACAAAAGAAAACTAAGAGGAAAAAAGCAACTAAGGGTGCATGTACAAACCTTAGGGGAAAAAAAAACTGGAAGATAGAAATAAGATAGAAAATAGTTGAAAATGTCAAGTAAAGGTATTTCAGATAAAAAATACAAAAAGCTAAGACAACTATTAGATACAGACATTCAAGATAGAATTAAAATGTACTTATTAATGCAAAAAGAGGGAATTGGAAAGGGGTATATATCCCCCAAAGATAGACTTAAAATAACGCTTTTTACTCTAAACTTATTAATTTGGATTCATCAGGACTTAGTGCTGCGGAAAGACATATGTATCCAAAAAATGTACATAAGCCTAAGGAACTTTGGAAAGATATTCTAACAGGACAATGGAAAGGTCCTGACCCAGTGATTGTCTGGAGTCGGGGTTCTGTTTGTGTGTTTCCACAGGGAGAACTTACTTTCACCTCTCCTTTTCATTATATTTAATAATTCTGTTCAGGATAATGTCTCTTTAGCATCATTGCCAGAATTCCTATCTTCATCCCAGTGCTGGTGAAGACAAAGATAAAACCAAACTACAGCTTCTTTGATAGCTATCACAGTAAACTGTATAAACTGATGCATCAATGAATATAACTCAACAAGTAATGCTCAATCAAGGAGTCGATTTACTTTGGGAGGAAATGGACATATTGATAGACTCCTCCGCTTTGAACTGCTTGCAGAACTTGCCTGGACTATGTATCACTTGTATACATTGTGAACTATCGTTTGGTGCAGCGAATTGTGGTAGTGCTGGCATATCTTTGCTGATGGTGTCACCAGTGATGCAATTTTTCCAAAGGAGCCATCAATTTGCTTGGTGTCGTATCTGTATCCTCCTCCCTTCTGCTAGTGATGGTCTAAAATTTGGGGGCCAACAGAGGTGAAGCAAAGGACCTCACTGCCCCAGTGGCACCAAGGACAAATTTGGGGGCCAACAGAGGTGAGACAAAGAACCTCACCCCCCCACTGGTGCATAGGCCTATCCACAAGTATGGCTGTATGCTGGACCGATAGTCTGTGACGGGTATGATCCAATTGCAGTGGTATCAACCTAAGACAGGAGGCTGACGCCTAGAGGTCAGTTCATCCGATGACGGGTAAGAACCATATGTTGAAATAGACAACCTACCAGGCACGGTCCCTAAGCCACATTGCTTGTTGTTTAATTAATCAGAAAGGGGGAGATGCTGAGAGCCATAGCTAAGTAAGAATGACACATGGCAATTTCCTTGTCAGCCTACCCCATGTTGCTTAGAGGGAGTACTCTCCATTGTGAAAATGGGCTTGCCTTGGACCCAGGTCATTTGCAGTGACATTGCATGAATGTTTGAGTAATTTGACCCTGCTCAAGGACCAGAGCGGATCCGGGTTTAGGGCGGATCAGGGTTTAGGGCGATCCGGGTTTAGTGCGGTTCCAGGTTTAAGGTGTATTCTGCTGGGAATAGGGCATATCCTGCTGCCTCCAGGCACCCGCTCCTTGAGTTCCCATTGAGTTCTTGCAGGATTCAGAGAGTATTTTTGGATGCAGAGCCCAGTGGAGGTGTGGATTTTCCCAGAACGTGCATGTAGAGTGCCGGTGTATTTTCCCCAGAACGTGCATGTAGAGTGCTGGTGAGAGTTCGGGAATAAAGAGTTGCTGTTTGAATCTACAAGTGTGTGGTGGCTCGTGATTTTGTGCCCAGCTAGACTGCGGCAGGCTAGCATTTGTAAATCTGTGCTAAATGGAGGACAATATTTGTTATAGAAGGTTGCTAATAAGGAATTTTGCACGGAGACTGCTAGGCGAAATGCAGCAGCCGGTTACCCTCAAAGAAATCCAAATATGTTGTTAGGAAAATAACCTTATGAGGGTCAATGGCAACAAACTGAATATGATCCTGCTATATATGCACAAATTGCTGCAGATGCAGTTAGGGCATGGAAGACTTTACAAGGACATGGAGATTTACAAGGTCAATTATCTAAGGTAATACAGAGAGCTGATGAACCTTACGCTGAATTTGTAGATAGGATTATTCAAACAGCTGCCAGAGTTTTGGGGGATACAGAAGAAACAATGCCATTAATAAAACAACTGGCTTATGACCAAGCAAATCGTTGCTGCAGAGAGGTTATTAGACCATGGAAACATGAAGATTTAAACACATATATTAAATTATGTAGAGACATTAATGAACAAGGACAAGTCTTGGCAGCTGCAGTACAACAGGCTTTAGATGCCAGGCCAACACCATGCTACAGTTGTGAACAAACAGGGCATTTTAAAAGGTATTGCCCCAAAGGAAAAGGGTTTAACAAAACTAGGTATCAAAAAAATAGAATACCGGGTATTTGCCGTAGAGGGAGACATTGGGCTAATGAATGCCATTCTCAAACCACCATAGAGGGTATTCTGTTATCAAAAAATGGACAAGGACCAGATGTTTACCCATGATATTGTGGAAAAAGGCATCAGGCTCCATTGCCAAAAAAAGGACTGGGGGGCCCAATGTTCGGGGCCCACAACCACAAATATATGGGGCAATGGAGGAACCCAGCAACACCATCAGGGTAGTGCCCAGGACACATTATTCATTAAATCCCTCATCAGACAAACCAGAGGGAGCGCAGGGTTGGGCATCTGCGCCTTCGCCAGAGCAGTACTACCTCCAGAGATGGGAGTTCAAATCATTCCCACAGGAGTAAAAAGACCTCTTCCCCAAGGAACAGGAGGCTTACTATTGGGACACAGTTCTTCTACACCAAAAGTACCTATGATAAATCCTAGGGTAATCGATCCCGATTATGTAGGTGAAATAAAATTTATAGTTCTCCAAGAGGTATATCAGTAATTTCACCAGGAGATAGAATAGCACAGTTATTAATAATACCCAGCCTGCATGATAAATTTTCCAGTCATACTGTAGAAAGAGGTTCCAGGGGATTAGGCTCCACAGGTGTAGATTGGGCTATGCTGTCTTTAAATTTAGATTCTCGCCCCATGCTAAAACTAAATTTTCAAGGACATAAATTTAATGGGCTACTGGACACAGGTGCTGACCTTAGCATCATATCTCATCAAGAATGGCCAAAATATTGGCCATTAAACAAGCCACTCAAATGCTTTGAGGCCTAGGAGTGACAACTAATCCCCATAGAAGTGCAATGGTATTAGATTGGCAGGATACTGAAGGATGTGAAGGAACTATACATCCATATGTATTGGATCATCTTCCTATAAATTTATGGGGACGAGATGTCCTAGATCAATTAGATTTGACATTAACAAATAACATCAATCCTACTACTAGGGCTATACAAGGTTTTAGGAAAGAAAAAAAAATATTAGGAGAACAAGAAAAAGGTATAGCAGCACCAAATCAAATAGATCAAGGAATAAATAGACATGGATTGGGTTTTCAGAAGGGGCCACTGAGACAATCAAAATTACTTGGAAATCAGAAAGACCAATATGGGTTCTTCAGTGGACCCTGACTAAAGAAAAGATACAAGTAGCCCATGACCTGGTCAAACAACAATTAGTGTAGGGACATATACAACCTTCTATATCTCCCCATAATACTCCCATTTTTGTCATTAAAAAGAAATCTGGTAAATGGAGATTATTGCAAGATTTAAGAGCCATTAATAATGAGATGGTTATTATGGGACCTGCTCAATCAGGGATTCCTCAATTGTCTGCTTTGCCAAAAACCTGGTATGTTTTAACGATAGATATTAAAGATTGTTTTTTTTTTTTTTCATTCCAATTCATCCTGAGGATAGTCCACGTTTTGCATTTACTATCCCTGCACTGTATCATGAAGGTCCTGATCAGAGATATGAATGGAAAGTACTCCCTCAAGGGATGGCTAACAGCCCAACTATGTGTCAATTTTATGTTAACAAAGCAATCCAGCCACAAAATCAAAATCCTGAACTACAAAAATTTCACTACATGGATGATGTATTATTAGCACATAAAGATAAAAACACATTGCTGGAATGTTATGTCGCACTTACAAATTTATTAAAAAATTATAATCTAGAGATAGCAATAGATAAAGTACAATTAAATCTTCCAATTAATTATTTAGGAGTTCTATTATCCTCAACCATGGTCCTTCCACCAAAAATTCAAATACGAGTAGATCAACTCAAATCACTTAACGACTTTCAAAAGTTATTGGGAGACATAAATTGGATAAGGCCTTATCTAGGCATAACTACAGTAGAGCTGGGACCTTTATTTGATATCCTAAAAGGTCCATCAGATCCAAATTCACCCCGCATTTTAAGTCCTGAAGCAAAAAAATGCATTAAAAATTATTGAAACATATATGGAAAATATGCATTTGGATAGAATTGATATATTTGCCTTTATTATTTATTGTACTACCAACAAAAAATATTCCTACAGGAGTATTTTGCCAAGAAGTTCCATTATTGGGGATACATTTCTCTTATTCTCCTAACACTCTTCTTACTAGGTATCTTGAGGCTGTAGGAGAATTAATACTCAAAGGAATAAAAGCAGCAAAGGGAGTATTTGGAATTTCTCCCAATAAAATTATTACTCCATACACTATGGATCAAATTGATGAGTTAGCTAAAGAGTTAAATGCTTTGGCAATAATCATGTGTAAATCTAATGTTTCATTTGATAATCACTTACTATCTAATCCTTTGTTGTCTTTTTGGTCCTCGCATTCTGTACTTTTTCCAAAAATGACAAGAAAAACACCTATCATGAATGCTCCAAATATATTCACTGATGGGTCAAATAATGGTACAGCAGCAGTAGTTACCCCTGATCAAACTTTTACATTTTTAGTACCCAAACAATCAGCTCAAAAGGTAGAGCTTAATGCAGTTTTACAAACTTTTGTGATGTTTAAAGATTCTGTATTTAATTTATTTTCTGATAGTCAGTATATAGTTAATGCTATAGTATCCCTTGAAGATGCTGGTAGGATTTCTATTTCCTCTACTGTTTTCTCTTTGTTTTCCACTATACAAAGTCTAATCTGGGACAGGAAAGATCCATTCTTTACAGGACATATCAGGGCACATACAGGATTGCCTGGAGCCCTTAGATTGGGCAATGATTTAGCAGATAAAACTACACATGACATGCATATTTTCTGTACACAAGAAGAAGCTGCAAATTTTCATAAAAGGTTCGATGTCAATGCTAATACTTTACAAAAGCATTTTAAAATAACTAAGGAACAAGCTAGACAAATAATAAAACAATGTCAAAATTGTGTGACCTTCTTACCACAAGTTAATCTTGGAGTCAATCCTAGAGGATTGATACCTAACCATATTTGGCAGATGGACGTCACACACTTGCCAAAATTTGGAAAATTAAATTATTTGCATGTTACAGTTGATACTTCTTCCAGATTTTTGATGGGCTCTCTTCATGCCAGAGAAAAAACCAAAAGATATTATAGCTCATTGCTTACAAAATTTTGCCACTCTGGGTGTTCCAATACAGTTAAAAACAGATAATGGTCCTTGCTATACCTCTAACTCTTTTAAACAATTTTGCTCATCATTTGGCATTACTCACATAACAGGAATTCCATACAATCCACAGGGACAAGGCATAGTTGAAAGAGCTCATGAAACTATTAAAATGTACTTATTAAAGTGCCGCAGTCTGGCTGGGCACAATCAGGAGCCACTTGTCAAAAGAAACTAACTTTATTTTTAGAACCACACACGACAAACAAAATAGTCTCTCAGGAAAAACCCTCAGAGCCTCAACTGCCACCACCGGCTTTCCCCAAGCCTCTCTCTCCCACACAAGCTTCTCTCCACCTCCCACAATCCTCCTGCTCTTGAGGCCGATTGGCTGGGTCACGTGGGCGGAGCCAAAAAAGTCCCCCAATGAGCAGCTCCGTGGTCTGAAAGGGCAGGGAAACAGTCCAATGAGCATCACCGCAGAGGAGCCAATCAGCTAGATGTTGCTGGGGCTGCTGTGAGCCAATCGTCAGCCGGCAGCTGGAAGTTTGCTGGCAGCTGGAAGTTTGCTGTGGCCCCTTCGGCTGTGGCTCTCAACATCTCCCCCTCTCTGTTTAAACAACAAGCATGTGGCTTAGGGACCGTGCCTGTTAGGCAGTCCAATTCAACATATGGTCCTTACCCGTCATCGGATGAACTGACCTCTAGGCGTCAGCCTCCTGTCTTAGGTTGGTACCACTGCAATTGGATCATACCCGTCACTGACTACCGGTCCAGCATACAGCCATACTTGTGGATAGGCCTTTGCACCTGTGGGGGGGTGAGGTTCTTTGCCTCACCTCTGTTGGCCCCCAAATTTTAGACCATCACTAGTAGAGGAGGATGCAAAATGCCATGACATTAAGCCAATTGAGGGCTCCTTTGAAAAATTGTACCACCGGTGACATCATCAGCAAAAATACTCCAGCACTACCACAATTCGCTGTACCAACAGATAGTTCACAATGCATACAGGTGAGCTCACAATGTGTCCAGGCAAGTTCTGCAAGCAGTTCAGTGATGGCTATTGTAGAAGCTGTAGATTGGTTTTATCTTTGACTTCACCAGCACTGGGATGAAGATAGGAATTCTGTCAATAAAGGCTAAAGAAAAAATTATGTAACATTACAGAAGGCACTAAAAGAAAACAATTTTCTTAACAATTTACATTGTCTTCACCGGCACTGGGATGAAGATAGGAATTCTGGCAATAATGGCTAAAGAAAAAATTATGTAACATTACAGAAGGCACTAAAAGAAAACAATTTTCTTAACAATTTACATTGTCTTTAAGAGAATTATTAAATATAATGAAAAGGAAAGGTGAAAGTAAACAAACAGATCTGTTAACCTTCTTTTTTGTTTACATATTAAAACAATCCTCAACAGTTGTTTACCCAATTTAAATTAAACCATATAAATCACGTGAAAAAAAAAATATTTGGATCCATTTTATCATGAGCGCTCATCATATATGATATATGGACATACGTACATTCAAACTTATAACACAAAACACAAGTGTGCACACATAATATAATACATACACCACATAACATTATAGTAAAGGCCTTATAACTTTTTACAGGTGAAATCTCCATTGCAATGCTTAAAAACTCTATAGTCAAAAAATAGAATTGATCAGCAAAACATTAACCTAGGTCTGTATGAGCTCAAAAAACAAAATAGAACTTCATGATATGGCAAAGGGCAATAATAAAATAGATATTGAAAAAAGCATCCTGGTTCTGTTGCAGATGTAAGAATAGCCAAACTGGAGTTTTGGATATCAGTTGTTATGGATTTGAGCCAAATCATCTTCTTTTTGGTCTGTAGAAATCGCTTTAGTTAATCTTTCTGGAATCCAAATCGGCTGCTGTTCTCCCTGTGGAAACACATAAACAGACCCCCGACTCCAGACAATCACTGGGTCAGGACCTTGGTTAATCTCTCTGGAATCCAAATCGGCTGCTGTTCTCCCTGTGGAAACACACAAACAGACCCCCGACTCCAGACAATTACTGGGTCAGGACCTTTCCATTGTCCTGTTAGAATATCCTTCCAAAGTACCTTGGGCTTATGTACATTTTTTGCACACATATGCCTTTCTGCAGCACTAAGTCCTGATGAATCCAAATTTAAAAAGTTTAGAGTAAAAAGGGTTATTTTAAGTTTATCTTTGGGGAATATATACCCCTTCCCAATTCCTTCTTTTTGCTTTAATAAGTACATTTTAATAGTTTGATGAGCTCTTTCAACTATGCCTTGTCCCTGTGGATTGTATGGGATTCCTGTTATATGAGTAATGCCAAATGTTGAGCAAAATTGTTTAAAAGAGGTAGAAGTATAACCAGGGGCATTATCTGTTTTTAACTGTTTTGGAACACCCACAGTGGCAAAATTTTGTAAGCAATGAGCTATAACATCTGTAGTTTTTTCTCCGGCATGAAGGGAGCCCATCAAAAATCCAGAAGAAGTATCAACTGTAACATGCAAATATTTTAATTTTCCAAATTCTGGCAAGTGTGTGACGTCCATCTGCCAAATATGGTTAGGTATCAATCCTCTAGGATTGACTCCAAGATTAACTTGTGGTAAAAAGGTCACACAATTTTGACATTGTTTTATTATTTGTCTAGCTTGTTGCTTAGTTATTTTAAAACGCTTTTGTAAAGTATTAGCATTGACATGGAACTTTTTATGAAAATTTATAGCTTCTTCTAGTGTAGAGAAAATATGTATGTCATGTGTAGTTTTATCTGCTAAATCATTGCCCAAACTAAGGGCTCCAGGCAATCCTGTATATGCCCTGATATGTCCTATAAAGAATGGATCTTTTCTGTCCCAGATTAGACTTTGTATAGTGGAAAGCAAAGAGAAAACAGTAGAAGAAGGGGAAATCCTACCAGCATCTTCAAGAGATACTATAGCATTAACTACATACTGACTATCAGAAAATAAATTAAATACAGAATCTTTAAACATCACAAAAGCTTGTAAAACTGCATTAAGCTCTACCTTTTGAGCTGATTGTTTGGGTACTAAAAATGTAAAAGTTTGATCAGGGGTAACTACTGCTGCTGTACCATTATTTGACCCATCAGTGAATATATTTGGAGCATTCATGATAGGTGTTTTTCTTGTCATTTTTGGAAAAATTACAGGATGCAATGACCAAAAAGACAATAAAGGATTATATGGTAAGTGGTTATCAAATGAAACATTAGATTTGCACATGATTATTGCCCAAGTATTTAACTCATTAGCTAACTCATCAATTTGATTCATAGTATATGGAGTAATAATTTTATTGGGAGAAATTCCAAACACTCCCTTTGCTGCTTTTATTCCTTTGAGTATTAATTGTCCTACAGCCTCAGGATACCTAGTAAGAATAGTGTTAGGAGAATAAGATAAATGTATCCATAATAATGGACCTTCTTGCCAAAATACTCCTGTAGGAATATTTTTTGTTGGTAGTACAATAAATAATAAAGGCAAACTTATATCAATTCTATCCAAATGCATATTTTCCATATATGTTTCAATGATTTTTAATGCCTTTCTTGCTTCAGGCGTTAACATTCGGGGTGAATTTGGATCTGATGGACCTTTTAGGATATCAAATAAAGGTCCCAACTCTCCTGTTGGTATACATAAATAAGGCCTTATCCAATTTATGTCTCCTAATAACTTTTGAAAGTCATTAAGTGATTTGAGTTGATCTACTCGTATTTGAATTTTTGGTGGACGGACCATGGTTGAGGATAATAGAACTCCTAAATAATTAATTGGAAAATTTAATTGTACTTTATCTATTGCTATCTCTAGATTATAATTTTTTAATAAGTTTGTAAGTGTGGCATAACATTCTAGCAATATGTTTTTATCTTTGTGTGCTAATAATACATCATCCATATAGTGAAATATTTTTAGTTCAGGATTTTGATTTCTAAGTGGCTGGATTACTTTGTTAACATAAATTTGACACATAGTTGGGCTGTTAGCCATCCCTTGAGGGAGTACTTTCCATTCATATCTCTGATCAGGACCTTCATGATTCAGTGCAGGGATAGTAAATGCAAAACGTGGACTATCCTCAGGATGAATTGGAATTGAAAAAAAACAATCTTTAATATCTATAACTAAAACATACCAGGTTTTTGGCAAAGCAGACAACTGAGGAATCCCTGATTGAGCAGGTCCCATAATAACCATCTCATTATTAATGGCTCTTAAATCTTGCAATAATCTCCATTTACCAGATTTCTTTTTGATGACAAAAATGGGAGTATTATGGGGAGATACAGAAGGTTGTATATGTCCTTCTGCTAATTGTTGTTTGACCAGGTCATGGGCTGCTTGTATCTTTTCTTTAGTCAGGGGCCACTGAGGAACCCATACTGGTCTTTCTGATTTCCAAGTAATTTTTATTGTCTCAGTGGCCCTTTCTGAAAATCCAACCCATGTCTCTCTGTTCCTTGATCTATTTGTATTGGTGCTGCTATACCTTGTTCTTGTTTTTCTAATCTTTTTCCTTTCCTAAAACCTTGTCTAGTCATAATAGTGGGTGCATTTTGGTTGATGTTATTTGTTAATGTCAAACCTAATTGATCTAGGACATCTCGTCCCCATAAATTTACGGGAAGATGATCCAATACATATGGCTGTATAGTTCCTTCACATCCTTCAGGATCCTTCCAATCTAATACCATTGCACTTCTATGGGGATTAGTCGCCACTCCTAGGCCTCGAAGCGTTTGAGTGGCTTGTTGTAATGGCCAATGTTTTGGCCATTCTTGACGAGAGATGATGCTAAGGTCTGCACCTGTATCCAGTAGCCCATTAAATTCATGTCCTTGAATATTTAGTTTTAGCATGGGGCGAGAATCTAAATTTAAAGAAAGCATAGCCCAGTCTACACCTGTGGAGCCTAATCCCTTGGAACCTCTTTCTACAGTACGACTGGAAAATTTATCATGTAGGCTGGGTATTATTAGTAACTGTGCTATTCTATCTCCTGGTGAAATTACTGATATACCCTTTGGAGAACTGGCTATAATTTTTATTTCACCTTCATAATCGGGATCAATTACCCCAGGACTTATCATAAGTCCTTTTAGAGTAGAAGAGCTGCGTCCCAATAATAAGCCTACTGTTCCTTTGGGAAGAGGTCCTTTCACCCCTTTGGGAATGATTTGAACTCCCATCTCTGGAGTTAGTACTGCTCTGGCGGAGGCGCAGATGTCCAACCCTGCGCTCCCTCTGGTTTGTCTGATGAGGGATCTGATGGACAATGTGTCCTGGGCACTACCCTGATGGGGTTGCTGGGTTCCTCCAGTGCTCCGTATATTTGTGGTTTGGGGCCCCAGAGCATTGGGCCCCCCTGTCCATTTTTTGGCAATGGAGCCCAATGCCTTTCTCCACGATATCGTGGATAAACACCTGGTCCTTGTTCGTTTTTTGATAATGGAGTACCCTCTATGGTGGTTTGAGAATGGCATTCATTAGCCCAATGTCTCCCTCTATGGCATCGTGGGCAAATACCTTCTATTCTACTCCTTTGATACCTAGTTTTGTTAAACCCTCCTCCAATGGGGCAATTCCTTTTAAAATGTCCTGTTTGTTCACAATTGTAGCATGTTCTTGGCCTGGCATCTAAAGCCTGTTTTACTGCAGCTGCCACAATTTGCCCTTGTTCATTAATGTCTCTGGCATCTAAAGCCTGTTTTACTGCAGCTGCCATGACTTGCTCTTGTTCATTAATGTCTCTACATAATTTAATATATGTGTTTAAATCTTCATGTTTCCATGGTCTAATGATATCTCTGCACCAACGATTCGCTTGCTCATAAGCCAGGTGTTTTAGTAATGGCATTGCTTGTTCTGTATTCCCAAAAACTCTGGTAGCTGTTTGAATAAGCCTATCTACAAATTCAGCATAAGGTTCATTAGCTCCTTGTATTACCTTAGATAATTGACCTTGTAAACCTCCATGTCCTTGTAAAGTCTTCCATGCCTTAATTGCATCTGCAGCAATTTGTGCGTATACGCCAGGATCATATGCAATTTGTTGCTGCTGATCCTCATAAGGTCCCTTTCCTAACAACATATCTAGATTTCTCTGAGGATAACCAGCTGCTGCATTTCGCCTAGCCGTCTCCTTGCAAAATTCCTCATTGGCAACCTTCCATAACAGGTATTGTCCTCCATTTAGCACAGCTTTACACATATTAGCCCAATCTGCTGGCGTCATGTTCAAGTTGTTAATGGATTCGACCAAGCTTACAGTGAAGGGTGCTTGAGGACCATAGGTTGTTACAGCCTCTTTTAGCTGCTTCACTGTTTTGAAATTTAAAACTTGGTAAAATCGCTGCCCTCCTGCCTCAAATACAGGGCATGTTAATATTTGAGACCTTGTCTCAGGATCCCAACTATCAACTGCGGGGGTTGGGGGCCTCCCAGCATATGGAGGTGGCGCTGTTGGTTGGACACTTACGCCCTCTGGTGATAGAAAGGTGTTAGTAGCAGTCTCCTGTAGAGGTGGTGCTGTTGGTTGGACACTTACACCCTCTGGTGATAGAAAGGTGTTAGTAGCAGTCTCCTGTTGTAACTTTCCCCCTGATGGCTTTTTCTGTTTTACACTTTCTTTCTCTGTCTGACTAGCTTGAGAGGCCTTCTCTTTTACTTGAATCTTTTCCTCTGTCTGACTAACTTGAGAGACCTTCTCTTTTACTTGAATCATTATGTCTTCTCCTTCCTCTACCATTGTCTGAACTGAAGGCTTTGGACTAAGCAAACAAGATACGAATGTCCACAATGGCAATGTGCCAACTGGCAGAGTCCCTGGGCTTTTCTTTTCTATTCTTTTTAAATCTTCACCATGATGGTTCCATTGTGATATATTTAACAACTCCTCCTTAAAAAGCCATGGGCTACATTTTTGTATTGTATCAACGTATGCCCTGATTGTTCTTGATTTTACTGAGATGCCTCCTTCCTCTAACAATTTACTTAACACTCTTTCAGTTTGTTTTTTACTAATTTCTGATCCCGTATTTCTACTATAATACAACCCAACAAGATAAAGCCTAACAAAACTGAAACTGAGTGAAACAAAATTGGAACAACACAAAATCATTATAATAGCCTCCTGAAATGTCCATCTGTCCTTTCTCCCTATCTGTTCCTCAGATGTGAGCGGTTTTTCTTCCATCTTACACATCTCCAGGGACAGGCAACTTAAAACAAAAGTGAAACAAAATAACAAAAGAAGAATCTTAAAATGGCTACCCATCCTCTCGCCCTGCCCTCAGGGGCGAGCAGTTCACTTACCCTCAGTCGCTCCCCGTGCGAGCCACCAAATGCCGCAGTCTGGCTGGGCACAATCAGGAGCCACTTGTCAAAAGAAACTAACTTTATTTTTAGAACCACAAACGACAAACAAAATAGTCTCTCAGGAAAAACCCTCAGAGCCTCAACTGCCACCACCGGCTTTCCCCAAGCCTCTCTCTCCCACACAAGCTTCTCTCCACCTCCCACAATCCTCCTGCTCTTGAGGCCGATTGGCTGGGTCACGTGGGCGGAGCCAAAAAAGTCCCCCAATGAGCAGCTCCGTGGTCTGAAAGGGCAGGGAAACAGTCCAATGAGCATCACCGCAGAGGAGCCAATCAGCTAGATGTTGCTGGGGCTGCTGTGAGCCAATCGTCAGCCGGCAGCTGGAAGTTTGCTGGCAGCTGGAAGTTTGCTGGGGCCCCTTCGGCTGTGGCTCTCAACATTAAAGCAAAAAGAGGGAATTAGAAAGGGGTATATATCCCCCAAAGATAAACTTAAAATAACCTTTTTACTCTAAACTTTTTAAATTTGGATTCATCAAGGCTTAGTGCTGCAGAAAGGCATATGTATCCAAGAAATGTACATAAGCCTAAGGTACTTTGGAAGGATATTCTAACAGGAAAATGGAAATGTCCTGACCCAGTGATTGTCTGGAGTCGGGGATCTGTTTGTGTGTTTCCACAGGGAGAACAGCAGCCGATTTGGATTCCAGAGAGACTAACCAAAGTGATTTCTACATACCACAAAGAAGATGATTCGACTCAAATCCAAAACAGCTGATATCCAGACCGCCAGCTTGGCTATTCTTACATCTTCGACAGTGATTAACCAGGATGCTTTTTTCAATATCTATTTTATTATTGCCTTTTCCCACATCATAAAGTTATATTTTATTTTTTGAGCTTAAACAGACCTAGGTTAATGTTTTTTTGATCAGTATTATTTTTTGACTGTAGAGTTTTTAAACATTGCAATGGAGATTTCACTTGTGTAAAGCTACAAGGCCTTTACTATTGTTTTATGTGTTGTACGTTTGTGTGCACACTTGTGTTTCATGTTGTATGTCTGTGTGTGTGTTGTCCATATATCATATATGAGGAGCGATCATGAAAAAATGGATCCGGATTTTTTTTTATTCACGTGATTTTAATGGTTTAATTTAAATGGGGTAAACAGCTGTTGAGGATTGTTTTATTATGTGAACAAATGAGGAGGTTAACAGATCTGTTTGTTTACTTTCACCTTTCCTTTTCACTATATTTAATAATTCTGTTCAGGATAATGTAAATTGTTCAGAAAATTGTTTTCTTAGTACCTGTTGGAATGTTACATATTTTTTTTAGCCATCATTGCCAGAATTCCTATCTTCATCCCAGTGCTGGTGAAGACAAAGATAAAACCAAACTACAGCTTCTTCGATAGCTATCACAGTAAACTGTATAAACTGATGCATCAATGAATAACAACTCAACAAGTAATGCTCAATCAAGGAGTCGATTTACTTTGGGAGGAAATGGACATATTGATAGATTCCTCCACTTTGAACTGCTTGCAGAACTTGCCTGGACTATGTATCACTTGTATGCATTGTGAACTATCTGTTGGTGCAGCGAATTATGGTAGTGCTGGCGTATCTTTGCTGATGGTGTCACCGGTGATACAATTTTTCCAAAGGAGCTGTCAATTGGCTTGGTGTCATGGCATTTCTGTATCCTCCTCCCTTCTGCTAGTGATGGTCTAAAATTTGGGGGCCAACAGAGGTGAGGCAAAGAACCTCACTCCCCCACTGGCACCAAGGCCAAATTTGGGGGCCAACAGAGGTGAGGCAAAGAACCTCACCCCCCCACTGGTGCATAGGCCTATCCACCAGTATGGCTGTATGCTGGACCGGTAGTCAGTGATGGGTATGATCCAATTGCAGTGGTACCAACCTAAGACAGGAGGCTGACGCCTAGAGGTCAGCTCATCCAATGACGGGTAAGGACCATATGTTGTATTGGACAACCTACCAGGCATGGTCCCTAAGCCACATTGCTTGTTGTTTAATTAAACAGAAGTGGGGAGATGCTGAGAGCCATAGCCAAGTAGGAATGACACATGGCATTTTTGGTTGAAAGGTGACCCTAACAAGCCATTGAGATGATAATGATTATGTTAAGATGCACATTCAATTGGGGATTAGACCCCTGCTGTCTGCCTAGGCCTGCTACTTTGGAGCTCTCCCAGGACTCCAGCGGAGTTCCCATTGGTTGGGGAAGTGCGGTAGGAGGGAATTCTGGAGGAGGGATTTCCTGTTGGTGGAGTGTGTCCCGGTAGAAGGCCGCATGTGTGGCATTGGCAGGACTTTTGGAAATAAAGTTTCTTCCTGCTTGAGTGGCTCGTGATTTTGTGCCCAGCCAGACTGTGGCAGATCTCTATGTGGCCATCTGCAGACCTCTACACTACACCTTCATCATGAATCAGCACATCTGCGTCCTATTATTATCCATTTTGTGGCTGACTGGAATGATCTATGCAATCTCTGAAGCTTCTGTTAAATTAAAATTGCCAATGTATGGCATCAATAAACTGGATCACTTGTTGTGTGAGATTCCAGTTCTGATAAACGCTGCCTGTGGGGAAAAGGAGGCTAATGAGCTCACACTCTCTGTGGTATGCATTTTTATAGTGGCTGTTCCTCTTTGTTTAATTTTTGCCTCATATGCTAGTATTGGACATGCCATATTTAAAATCAAATCTCCTGAAGGAAGTAAAAAGGTCTTTGGGACATGTTCCTGTCATCTAATTGTAGTTTTCTTATTTTATGGCCCAGGCATTAGCATGTACCTTCAGCCTCCCTCTTTCACCTCAAGAGACCAGCCTAAGTTCATGGCTCTATTCTATGGAGTAGTGACCCCTACACTCAATCCCTTCATCTATACCCTAAGGAATACAGATGTGAAACGGGCATTAGGCAAAGTGATGTGGAGCATTTTCAGACCCAAGTGACAGTTGTAAACATTAAATGAAATTATTTAACACTGTAGGTTTATATGAATTTCTCTAATAACTCATTCTAGTATCATAAATCTGAGTTAGATGTTCTTCTTGCAAGATATGTAATATTTCTTATGTGCTTTATAATAATGTTAGTCAAGAATTATGCTCAGCTAATACACAACATTAGGAGCACTTTTGGAAAATACATTAAAATAATTTTATTCAGAAAGATACTGAAATTGTGCTGAGTATTAACATATTCAAATCATAAAGTGTGTTAAATTAACAATACAAATTATAAGTTCATTAGTTCAATATAAACCCTATAAAAATAGCATGTCACCATTTTCAAATGGGCTTCCTGTCACCTTTACCCAAGAAATATTTTCTTATTTCTCTGGGAGTTTATCCAAAGTCTATGTGAGCAGCATGGCTATAACTTGACTTTCTGTGTGAAGCACTCTATGTTGTCAAAGAATCATCATTCTTTTAAGTTTATCAAACTTTATTTATGTAAATACCATTGTTCCTTTAAAGATACATTGTAGAGGGTGTAGTGGCACAGATTTGTAATCTCAGTGATTTGGAAGACTGGGAAAGGAGAATTGTAACTTCAAGACCAGCCTTTGTAATTTAGGGATATCCTGTCTTAAAATAAAAATGGGCTGGGGGTGTACTTCAGTGTTAGAGTGCTCCAGGGTTCAATATTTGTGTATTTGTTTTATTTACTAACACACACAGAGAAAATGAATTGTAAGAGCTGTAAGTATAGCTCAATGGCAGAATATTTACCTACTGTGCTCAAAGCCCTTAATTTATAACCCAGCACTAAAAGAAAAAAAGAAAAAATAAAAAAGCCAACGTAATTAACAAGAAAGTTGTGTTGTGTTTTTAATCTAAAATTTACATTAAACATTAATATAAAGAGATAAAATATGGATGTTTCTTAATGTTCCTTTCAAATACCGTAAGCATATGTCTTCTGAATCAGTGAGAGTACAAGGAAGTGATGATAACAATCATAATGAATGTCAATCTGGCAACATTTATGTGCATAAACTGAAACAACCAGGAATGCCTTTGAAATCTGAAAAAATAAATCAATAGGAAAAAGTAATAATTTATATTTCTGGGATGAAAAACAACTCAATTATTTCAGCAAGCAATATTAGGGTTTTTTTAATTGATTTAAATTTGAATGCAAATAGTGCTCAAAATTTGATTCATTAAAAGATAAATGGAGATCTGGGAATGCAGCTCAGTGGTAGAGCTCATGCCTCACATGTATAAGGAACTGGGTTCAATCCTCAGCACAACATAAAAATAAATAAATAAAGATATTGTGTCCATAAACAACTAATATATATAATAAAGGGAGTCCTAAAATTGTAATCACACTCTGTCTTTTTAAAATGTATCTCCTCCAAAATTCACATATCCAAACTTAATGTCCAATGGACCACATTAAGAAACCTATAAGAGATGACAAGATCATGAGGGCTTCTCCACTAAGAATGAGATTAAGGAGACTTTACAGAGAATTGGATTTTTTGTGCCCTCTGCTTTCCACAATGTGAGAGCAAAGTGATCCTCCCCTCCATTGAATACAATAAACAAATCTCTGTCTTGGTAACTGAGACTGGGGTCCCTACCAGTCATTAAATGTACTGATGCCTTACTTTGGACTCTCAGCTTTATAATGAGAAAAAAAAATTGCTATTTTTTACAAGTTACAGAGTCTCAGGTATTTGTAATATATTAAATGGACTAAGACATACTAAAAATTTAAAACTCATCATAAATTTATTTATCATTTATGAGAACCACTTAAGGTCTTTGTAGTTATTGAACATATATTTGTAGTAAATTGAACATATATTTTGTGAATCCAACATGATAGGCAGTGAGAAACTGAATACTGTAAGAAAAATAAGAGGTTATTTTTGTTATGTTATTCTGAACAACAATCAGCTGCAAGCCAGATCCACTCTTTGAAGAGTGCTGGCCCAATTCTCAATGTATTTATATTATAGTATGTTCAGTTTAGAAAAAAGAATTATAAAAAACCTTTAAAACTGACTTATTTTCGGATGATACCTGACTACTACATTTTTATCAAAATTGTGCACACACACATTCACACAAATGAAATATAAATTTTGTTATGTTAAACATTATTTTTTTACATAAGGTATCCTTTGTCTACCTTAGTTTTACACCCAGAAAAAGTATTTTTTTATTCTGTGGTCAAATCCAGTAAAATTTGTGTCAAAAACATAACCACACAGACTGATTATAGCTATCCTATTTACTCTGCTTTGGGCTACTTAATGTGTATACTACTTTCTAAGCTGTTGAAGATGACTTATTTCATAAATGTGAGTGATGTACAGATTGTGAAAACTCTGGACTTCCTAAGAATTATATATCAAAATATCAGAAAAAATACTTTCAGAAGTGATGAAGAAAAGCACAGAAATATTTTATTTATGTAGAATACTTCACATGTCCCTGGCACATATGTTCAGGATACTCTACAATAAAGCATACTTTGGTTAGTTTTTGAGAAGCTATGTTGAAGAAAAGGCACATATTATCTCTGAAGGCAAAATGTGCTGTGCTTTTAAAGTAAAGCATGTGTAATTCTAAGATTATCTATTCAAGGAAGATAATTAAAAGCTTTTCTCATTTTCCTAAGCAAGCAAGGCTTTCCTGAAGAACAAATGAAAGACAGCAAAATATTTAAACACTTAAAAATAAAATAAAGAATACACTCATGCATTTATAAAATTATTTAGGGCATCAAGATTAAAAAATAAAAGAAAATGTTTTTACAATAGTTTTCTCCATTCAAGAGATTTCCTCAGATCTGTGTAACATAGCATAATAACTGAATAAGTGGCTTTTTCAAACTCCAAATTATACACAGGGGAATGATTAAAATAAATGCATTTTGTGATTCTTGTTCAATAAACACCTTTATGACTATTTACACTACTTGTGCAGTCCCTTCAGGATACTGTAACATTATAATGTTGAAATGTAAACCACTTATGTCTTTACTATAAATATTATTTAATAATAAGTACAATAGTTCATTATAGGACATGCAATATAATAAAGTATAAATTGTAAAATCCCAAATGCAACATGTGGGAAGTGACAAAGAAAAAGTGTAGAGGTTTTTAATACTATCAAAGTTAAGTTGTTATCAATTTAAAATATCCTGTTACTACTATAAGATGTTTTCAGAAGGCTCAAAGCAGTCAGGAAGTGACAACTTATAATAAACACACAAAGAATAAAAAGCATTGAGTAACTGATTACAAAACCAGGCAAAGACACATCAAAGAAAGAAAACTTCAGCCCAATATCTCTAATGAACATAGATGCAAAAATTCTCAATGAAGTTCTGGAAAACTGAATATGGAAACATCTCAAGAAGACAGTGCATCATGATCAAGTAGGACTCATCCCAGGGATGAAAGTGGGCTCAACATATGGAAATCAATAAATGTAATTCATCACATCAGTATACTCAAAGATAAGAATCATATGATCATCCCAATAGATTCAGAAAAAGCATTTCACAAAATACAGCATCCTTTCATATTCAAAACACTAGAAAAACTAGAGATAACAGAAAAATATTTCAACATCATAAAGGCTATCTATGCTAAGCCCCAGGCCAACATCATTCTAAGTGAAGAAAAATTAAAGGCATTTCCTCTAAAATCTGGAACAAGACAGTGATGCCCTATTTCACCACTTCTATTTAACATAGTTCTTGAAACACTGGCCGCAGCAATTAGACAGATAACAGAAATTAAAGGGATATGCATAGGAAAATAAAAACTTAAATTAGTACTATTTGCTGATGATAAGATCCTATATCTAGAAGGCCCAAAAAGTTCCACAAGCAAACTTCTAAAACTAATAAATGAATTCATCAAAGTAGCAGAATATAAAATCAATACCCACAAATCAAAGGCATATCTGTATATTGGTGACAAATCCTCTGAGAGGGAAATGAGGAAAACTACCCCATTACAATAGCCTCAAATAGTAAATAAATAAATACTAGGGAATCAACTTAACAAAAGAGGTGAAAGATCTATACAATGGAAACTACAGAACCCTAAAAAGAGAAATCAAAGAAGACCTTAGAAGATGGAAAGATCTACCTTGCTCTTGAATAGGCAGAATTAATATTGTAAAAATGACCATATTACCAAAAACATTATACAGATTTAATGCAATTCCAATCAAAATCCCAATGATATTCCTCATAGAAATAGAAAAAGCAATCATGAAATTTATCTGGAAAAATAAGAAACCCAGAATAGCTAAAGCAATCCTTAGCAGGAAGAGTAAGCAGGTGGCATCACTATACCAGACCTTAAACTATATTATAGAGCAATAGTAACAAAAACAACATGGTATTGGCACCAAAACAGACTGGTAGACCAGAATTTGGAAAATTAAAATATTTCCATGTTACAGTTGGTACTTCTTCCGGATTTTTGATGGGCTCCCTTCATGCCAGAGAAAAAACTAAAGACATTATAGCTCCTTGCTTACAAAATTTTGCCACTGTAGGCGTTCCAAAACAGTTAAAAACTGATAATGCCCCTGGCTATCCTTCTACCTCTTTTAAACATTTTTGCTCATCATTTGGCATTACTCATATAACAGGAATCCCATACAATCCACAGGGACAAGGCATAGTTGAAAGAGCTCATCAAACTATTAAAATGTACTTATTAAAGCAAAAAGAGGGAATTAGAAAGGGGTATATATCCCCCAAAGATAAACTTAAAATCACCTTTTTACTCTAAACTTTTAAAATTTGGATTCATCAGGGTTTAGTGCTGCAGAAAGGCATATGTGTCCAAAAAGTGTACATAAGCCTAAGGTGCTTTGGAAGGATATTCTAACAGGACAATGGAAAGGTCCTGACCCAGTGATTGTCTGGAGTGGGGGATCTGTTTGTGTGTTTCCACAGGGAGAACAGCAGCTGATTTGGATTCCAGAAAGACTAATTAAAGCGATTTCCACAGACCAAAAAGAAGATGACTTGGCTCAAATCCATAACAGCTGATATTCTTACATCTGGGAAAGTGATTCTCCCACACCTGGAGGCTAATGAATAATGAACACTATTTAAGGCCTATTTCAAATGTAAAAAACCTTGGGGCTTACTTGTGGGAATACCATCAGACTCACATGCAAGTTACAGGAAGAAGGATGGGATATCCAAAGAAGAGTCAAACCCAGGTGGTAACCAGGCTGCTTTTTTCAATATCTAGTTTATTATTGCCTTTTCCCACATCATGAAGTTCTATTTTATTTTTTGAGCTCATACAGACCTAGGTTAATGTTTTTCTGATCAGTTCTGTTTTTTGACTGTGGAGTTTTTAAACATTGCATTGGAGATTTTACCTGTGAAAAGCTACAAGGCCTTTATTATTATGGAACCCAGACACCTTTTGCCACTTAACTACATCCCCAGCTCTTTTATGTTTTTATTTTGAGACAAGCCCTCACCAAGTTGCCCAGACTGTTCTTGAATTTGCAATGCTCCTACTTCAGCCTCCCAAGTCTCTGGGATTATAGGCATACACCACATTCCTGACTAGAGTAGTGCTTTTTAAAGTGTGGTCTGTGGGCTAGTGCTACTCTGTGAATTGTTTGTTACCAATTTGTGATGGGAAGAGAAAGCATTTAAAAATTTTTAGAACAACTTGACTTTGCCACAGCACCCAAGCCTGTGATCAGTGGCCTTTTCACATTGAGCAAAAGAACAAAACCAAACTGAATCCATGGTCCTCCTACATACTAGACAAGGGATCTACCACTGAGCTCACAGATAGTAAATACTATAAAATGTTGGCTCTTACTTTAATTCTATACCACTGAGCTCTATCAACTTAAATTCTTTTTCTGATTACAAATGTGACTTTTATTCATTGTAGAAAACTTGCAAAATAAAAAAAAGGGAAAAATTTAATTAAAACATCCATAATCCCACTTAACCAAATACAACTTGTCTTTATATTTTGTGATCCTCAGACTTTTAAAATTAACATATGTCTAGCAATAGCATCTTTTTTATGCAGCCAAAAATGTCTTCAAAAATGAGAATTTGAGAATGACAGGAGGAGGACTGGAACCTCAGTCAACTTCTGAAGCTCTTTAAATTCAGTGTCTAGTAAGACCAGTTTTTAAAAAAAGTGTATATAATCATTATATTCTAAACTCAGTAGTTTTTGACACCTTGGTGTTTTAAAGCCCACATGAGTTCATTTAATAAGAGTTGGCAGAAATTTGGGGAAAAGTTCCTTCTATTGTGAGACAATGGAACCAGAATAATCTGGTGTTGTCATTGGCAGGTCATGTGGTGATGTGGCTTCTGGATAGCAGTAGGTTTCCTTGGTATTTTGGGCACTTATTGGCCTCCCATTGGTCCCTGGCAGTAGCATGGAAGGTTCATTTGCTACACACAACTGAGATCCTAATGAATGAATGGTAAATATGTAGATTATCCTTCTATAAGGTACTTGTGTGTGCATGAATCCTTTCATCATGTGTCTGTGCCTCATGCTAAGGAAGAGGAGGTCATACACTAGATGCTGCCTTATTTTGAAACAGTCAAAAGTTACTCACAGTCACAGACATTGCCTGCTTGCCTATGAAAGAGATCTGTTCATTTGGTCATTATTTATGCATGTTATAGTTATACGTATAACTGTGTATAGTTATATGTTTCTGCCTCATTTTTGTTTGGGACTCCAAGAGCTCATAGGTTTAGAAGAATTCAAAGCCCATCATGCTTTTAAAGGAAACATCAAATTGGCCCAAGGCCTTTTTCAGGATATCTTATCAGCATGTCATATCTCAACATGGTTTAGAATCAAAGTAACAGCCAAGATTATATAGTATTTACTATCTGTGAAGAATTGTTCTTAAGCATATTAATTCATAAATTTGGAACTATTTTGTAAGTTTATGAGTTAGATATTATCATCTTAATCCTATTTTTCAGGTAAGACAAGGAGGTGTAAAAGGGATACAATTCTTTCTGGAGATCACAGAACTAGTTAGTGGTAGAGTTGAGAGTCTGACTCTAGAAGCTGAGCTTTCATCTTTGAAGCTGTATTACTTCTGCCCTTATTAAACATGAGCTACAGCTGACTGTGGTGCAACTTGTAGGAAAGAGTGTGCCATGAAAAATCTTTCTTCCAAGTTCGAACTGAATTTATCTCCTACTTTGTATGACAGCAAACAATCTGCATCAGGTTCTGCGCTTTAGATACTTCATCACTGCTTTTAACTGTGATGATCTGGAAAAATTGCATCAGTTTTTAATGTTTATGTGTGCATGCATCAATTCCTGGATTATATGTGTTTGAATCATTAGCTGACATCTCCTTACTATTCCATATTGCAGGCCAATCCACCCATCAAAAAACACCATCTAGACAACTTGTGTCCTGTAAATACATTTTACTGCCTGAAGTCATGAAATGTTAGAAGAAAAATGGACCTTAGAAATAATTTTTAAAAATAGTGTTTTAGTTAGCTTTTTGTTACTGTGATCAAAACACCTACAAGAACAACTTAGAGGAGGAAAATTTTATTTAAACTCACTGCTCTGAGCCCAAGGACAGACAGCATATGCCCAGAGGAGGAAAGCTGCTCAGCTCATGGTGTGGTCTGTAAGCAGGCTGTGTGTGTGTGGGGGGGGGGGGGGTGGCAAGGTGCAAGTGCAATAGGGAAGATTTACCCTCCAGAGCACTCTTCCAGGGACCCACCTCCTCTAACTATATACACCCTGGCTCCAGATACCACCTAGTCAGTTCATTCAAACTAGGAGCTCTCATAATTGAATCATTTCACCATCAAATATTCCTGCATTAACAGGAGCTTTTGGGGGACACCTCATATTTAAACTATAATGAATAATTTTGTTGCAGTATATAACCTATATATCATGAAACTCACCTATTTCAAGTAAACAATTCAGTGATTTTTAGTAAACTTAAAGGAGTTGCAAATCATCAGAACAATCTAATATTAAAGTGTTTTCATCATGCTCAAAAGATATTTTGATCATTTGCATTTACTCTTCATTTTTTACCCAAGGCCTCAGGCAGTTACTATTTTACTGTCTGTTTGTATGAATTTGTCTTTTCTTGGCACTTCTTAAAACAGTAGAGTAATACCTTTTAAGATACTGCCAAACTGTTTCCAAAGTAGCTGCATCATTTTATATTTTTTCCAGTAATGTGTGAGGATTCAGTTTCTCCACATCCTTGCCAGCACGTGTTAAGTGGCTTGATGGCTTTAGTTTTATTGAGAAATCTTTAATTTCTCTTTGCGGTTTTAGTTTTCATTTTCCTAGTGACTAATGATGCTGAGCATTTTTCTGTGTGCTTTTTAGCTATTTGCATATTTTCTTTAAGGAAGTGTCTATTCAAATCTTTGGCCCATTTTATAATAGGGTCATTTGTTAGTAAGTTGCAAGAGGTTCTTCATATTTTGAATAAAAATTATCCAACATATAATTTGTAGACATTTACTCCAGTCTGTAGCTTACCTTGTCGTTTTTCAATGTTTTGGGGAAAGGTTTTAAATTGAATGAAGATCAAACTTATCAATTTCTTTTTTCATTTCTTGCTTTTAGTGTCAAATCTGAGAAATAGTTGCCCAAACTAAGTCCTGAAATATTTCCTCTTATGTTTTCTAGAAAAGTTTTAGTTATAGCTCTAAGTGCCCTTGAGAAAAAAAAATATATATATTGCTCTTTTATGGAGTGATTTTTTGTCAGTGAGGTCAAGTGCTGTTATAAATCCTTGTTGTTTTTTCATCTTATTGTTTTAACCAGTATTTAAAAAAAATTTTTTTAAGTTATAGGTGGACACAATATCTTTATTTTATGTGGTGCTGAGGATCAAACCCAGTGCCTCATGCAAACACTCTACCCCTGAGCCACAACCACAGCCCTGTTTTATCCAGTATTGATAGGGGGATGTTTTTACTTGCGAAACGTTGTTGAATTGTTTCCCCTCTATTTTATCAAGTTTTTCTTCATGTATTTTGGGAGACTCTAGTTATGTTTGTATATGTTTTATATGTCCATAATTTTTAATCCTGATGAATTCACTTTTTATGTTTTCAGTACTGGAAATTGGACACAAAGGGTGTTCTACCAGTGAGCTACATCCCCAAATGCTTTTTATTTTTTATTTTGAGACAAAGTTTCACTGAATTGCTCAGGCAGATCTGGAACTGCAGTCCTCCTGTTTCAGCCTCCCAAGTTGCTGGGATTACTGGTGTACATACTACTAGATCTGGGTTTCATTTGTGCTTATCCTAGTGGAGTTCACTGAGCTTCCTGGATGCATAAATTCATTCTTTTTCATCAAACATTTGCATTTGTAGTCATTATTCTTCAAATGTTTTTCTTTCTCTTTTGCTAATCTTCCTGTTATTTTTGTTGTATGCTTGATGGTGTCCCACCTTTATTTTTGAGGGCTTGTTCATTTTTCATTTCCTTACTGTGCCAGTTGGATAATTTCTATTAATCTGTCTTAAGATATGCTTATTCTTTCTTTTATCTTTGCTGTAGGGCTCTTCTAGTGAATTTTTCATTGCACTATACTTTTCAATTCCAGAATTTCCATTTGCTTCTTTTGTGGTGATTTATTTCCTTGTTTATAGTTTCTGAGAAGTCTTTGTCATCATATTTTAATTCTTCTACCTTTACTTTTTAAAATATATTTATATTTTTTGAGGTCTTTGACTTTTATAGCTATCATTTGGGCATCCTCAGAGGCAGTTTCTATTGTTATTTTCTTAATATGGGTCACACTTTTTTACTTGTTTGCCTTTCTCATATTTTTTTGTTATTTACTAGACATTTAAGATAAAGTAGCAAATCTGAATTCTGATTCCCTCCAACAATGGCTGGTGCTGCTGCTTGTTTATTTGTTCAGAAACTTGCCTGGACTAATTTTGTGGGGTCTCTTTAACCTTCAGTATTGGCCACAGAATTTTTAAATTCTTGTTTTCATTTTTAACCTTATTAGGGGTTATTCATGGGTCAAAACAGTTTATTAGTTAGAGGCTGTGCTTAAACATCTTGAGCTAGTGAGTCTTCTACCCTTTATTGATGGATCGGTGTGACATAGAGAATGCATTCAAAGTTCCATCATTTTGCAAGTTTGTCTAGGCTCTTACTTTCTGTATGTGTTAGAACTCATATTCAGCCTGAGTTGAGTAGCTGGGTAGTGTATATAGCCTTTCACAGGAGTACAGCTTTTTAGATCATGAAGGATATGTGGAATCTTATCCAGACCTACAATGGGTACCTTATTCTCTACATCCTCCTATTACATCTGTTTAGACTGAAGGTTTGTTGTTCTTCAGTGTTTTGATTTCTGACTAGCAGACATGCAGGACTTTCCTGATTAATCAATACAGAGATAGCTATATTTTTTTGTTGTTGTTTTTTTTTGTTTTTTTGGGGGGAAGGGGATACTGGGGATTGAACTCAGAGGCTCTCAACCACTAAACCATACTCCCAGCCCTATTTTGTGTTTTATTTACAGACACGGTCTCACTGAGTTGACTAGGACCTCACTAAATTGCTGCAGCTGGCTTTGAACTCGAAATCCTCCTGTCTCAGCCTCCCGAACTGCTGGGATGCTATTGTTTTTGACAATTCCTTGGGCTTGAATTTTCTTTCTGTTCCAATTAAATTCAGCCCTTTTATTGCTGATCTTCATGGCCGGTCCTTTCCCGGAACAACTTTGGGGACAGAAAGTTGGATAGATGGACAATGGGAGAAACTTCAGGTTAAAATGCTGGAGCATTTAACTGTTCTTGCTGAGGTTCTAGAAATGTTCTGGAATGAATGCTTCCTAATTTGTGAGATGCCTCTGGACAATTTCCAGAGTCCTTGCATAGTTGTTCTTGACAAATCTTTACAGCTTTGGTAGAAGTATTTGTTAAGTGCTTCACTCAGCCATTCTGGAGTCCTTGTTACCCCCACTCCTGAAAATAATTATGAAAAAGATTGACTTAGGCACGTAAATCTACTGAATCCAAGGGGGAAATAACCTCAATTTATTTTGTTTTTGAATTGTATGAGTTTCTGGTGAGAAGCCAGATCATTGAATTTGAAGTAATTGTAGAAATCTTGAATGTGTGTATCCTTCTACTTTTCAGGCATTCCATTCAGCAAATATTTGTTAAGCAGCTACTTAGTCATCCTAACAGACCTAGTATGTCCTTTTTTCTTTTCTTTTATAGATAAGGGAAAAGGCTAAAGATACTGAATAACTTACCAATGGGTTGATGGTAGCCAAGACATTAGGGCACAAATCTGATATGCACTCCATGCCCTTCTCACCCATCTCTAACTCTGGCGTCTGCTTTCCCCCAGCAGATGACATAACTGTAATCTCAACCATGCCAAGGGAGGCTAGGGACCTTTCTACAGCCATGTCCATGGGGCTTGAGACCTCCCGGAAGCATCCGGATAAGGCGTGCTAAAACGCCTCAGAGGGTAAGGAGCTGATTCCTTGTGTGGCCACCAACTGTCCCAGGCAACCTCTTCCCCCCCAAGACCCGCTCAATCCTTACCAGAGCCATCTGAGCGGCAAGACCTTCAACTACCACTCCACCCTCAACTGCCACCCAACATCAACTGCCACCGGTGATGTCACAGTGCAGGGAAACCCTTCCAATGTGCGCAGTGCCATCAGCATAAGAGTTGGAATTCGGACCTGACGCACCACCAACTCACGCACGTGAGCGACCCTTCCTGGACCCGCAGTGTAACTGTAGCTTCAGCCACAATGTTGACCTGGCCAGGCACCAGCATGTCCACATCCGTGAGCGGCCAGGTGGTTCCGCTGCACCCACTGTGTGTACTCACGCACCTGAGGGTACACATGGGGAGTGGCCCCTACTGGTTCAACGAGTGCAGTGCGGCAAGTACTTTTCCTCAGACACACTCTGGTCAATCACTGGCATCCACACCAGGGAAGGGCCTTACAAATGCTGGGTTCACCCGGGAAACTTCAACCATCAATGGCACCTCATGGTCCACAGAGGAAGCACACAGGCGAGCGCCTCTACTACTAGGGTTGCTGCTATGAGGACTTAAGCAGCGGTTCCAAAGTCCTTTGGCACCACAAGCTCCATACTGGTGAGAAGCCATATGGGCTGCGCAGTGTGCAGAGCGAGCTTCAGTCAGAAGAAAAGCATCATCTTGCAACGGAAGCTGCATCCTGGGATGACACCTGGAGGGCTGGCCTGGCCCTCAGCTGGGGCTGCATAGGAGCGACCCTCTCCAGACTCCACTCCTCCTGGGCTTCACCTTTCCTCTGCGGTACTGGTCAAGAGAAGACACGATCCCAGTAGAATGGGAGTGCAGTAGGGGAGCTCAAGTCGATTTTCTATAGATACCTTTCCAGGGATGGAAGCTGACTAACTGGTGTTTCTGGCGCTCAGCCCTTTTCTCTTCTTGCCTCTCCAGGTTCTCTCCCTTTGCTCCCAGAAGAATTGGTTCTCCAGGGAAGAAGGAGCTGAAGATATGGAGCAAAAGTATAGCAAGTAGTATGGGTCTGGGGAAAAGCCTCCTATTTTATAGTTTTCTCATTACCCAAAATTCATCTTACCCTCTTTAGAGTTTATATCTCCTACTCCATATTGGCTTATTGGAGCCTCTGGTCTATTTCATGAGTTATGTTAAAATTGAACATCATGGTCCCCATTTTGCCCTTTATGTTCCCACCTCCAAAATGACCTCTGACCTGTTGCAGCTCAGGGATTCTCATTTGCATCAGTTCATCACTTTGCTCTCTCTTCTCTCTTCCTAAACCTTCAACTTTCACTTTTGAAGTTGGGGCATTCTGAACTTAAGGCATCTAGGGGATGGAATATTCATTATATTTGCACTCTGCCCTTCCCTCACTGAAGAACTACCTGTTCAGATTTTCTACTGGGAGATGGTAGGGGGTCTGGGTGTTTAGAAATAAAAATAAAGCAAAGCAAAATGCACTTCTTATCTTTCTTGGGGGCTCAGGAAAGAAGTCAAACAAGGAAGGGTGATGATGGTGGGGGATGTAATGTGCTCAGCTTCCTTTCTGCACTTGATGTTTCTCATGAGGAGGTTCTCAGGAGTGATAAAGTGCAGGTGGAAACATCATCTTTCTCTCAGTCTCTCACCTGGAGAATTGGACTTTCTAGAAGAGAAGGTATTCCCATATTTCACTGGCTCCACCTCCTGGAGGGTGGGGCCAGAGCTGTTTTGCCACTGGAAGTAGAAAGTCATTAATTAAGCTTGTCATTGCAGGAGGCCATTAGTTGTTCGGACCAGTCACACTTTCCTGTGCTGTCTTGGGGTGGGTGTAAAGCTATTGTTTACTAAACTTTTAGGTTTGCTTTCTATTTCTGAACTTTGAGAAACCAATTTCTGGTCTGAGGCCCAAACACACTAATAACACTGCTCCTTACTGCTAAATGTCAGGATTATTGTAGTTTTGGTGCCACCATGTGGCCAAACTGAAAAACTGCATGCTGTATAGTACTGGCAAGCATTGTGGCAACGTTTCCTGGAGGTAAGGCCTAAGGCAGTTTTGAGATTTTTTTAAAGTGGATCTTACCCACAGAATTTCTGATTCAGCAGGTCTGAGGTAGCACCCGAGGAGCATCTCTAAGTCCCTGGTGATGCTGTTGCTCCTGGTCAGGGATCACTTTTGTTGACCACAGGCAGAGTATAATGACAGGTTAATAGTTGAGACCAAGCTCCACCACCATGGTTCCCACCCCATTCTAGATGATCATAGCGTTGTAATATGCAAACTGTTTTGGACAGCTAGAGTGGTGTATCTAACATGCTCCCTAACCATAGGTGGTGATCTATAAAATTGTCTAATCTATAAAATTTCCCAGGGAAAATTCAGAGGCTTAGGAAATCATAAGAAGAGATGAGGTCCCACCCCCTCCCAAGGAGTTATATTGTTTACAGGGGCAGGGAAGAGTCAGACTTAACTACCTTCACATCTTTTGAGACTCTTTTGACTTTGGCATGTATCTCACCATTCCCCCCTGCCAGTCTGGGGTCCAGGTCTTGTGATGCTTTGTCTCTAGACCTCTCCCACTGAGCTGTAAATGATAAATGGTTAAGTTAACACACCTTTTCATAAGTTCCTTAAGTAAAAATCAAGAAATATAACAAAAAATGATGCAAAGAGAGGAGCTTTTAGAGTTTTTACAAGTGGAATTTAGGAACCTAGTCAGGCTGCTATGTTAATGTTTCTGGTACATGTGCCTGATTTACAAATCCACCATATCCTTAGGAGACTGCATTCTAACACAATTCTGCTGATAAGCCCTTTTCCCGCTTTTACCTATTCTCCATTAATAGGTGAATGAACAAATTGTGGTATATTCCAACAAGATATCACTTAGAAATGAAAAGGAATGAGCTGTTATACACCACAGCATGGATGAATCTCAAAAAATTATATAGGCCCTGAGCTGATGGCCCTATCTGAGATACTGCATTTTCTAGATTAGATGCTGGCTGCTCAATGTAGCTCATAAATATGATGAACATTTACCAGAGAGATGGTGCAAAAAGCACACTGTATATTTGGAACAGGTGTTATTTGATCCCTCTCAACTTTGGTGGGGAGTTGGACCTTGGTCACCCAAATATCCCTCTAATAAGTGGTTTCTCTCTGTGTCTTTGTCTTTACAGATGAGCATGTACACATGGACTCTTTACTGAAATCTCTATAAACAAAAGAAACAGAAACTTGTCTGCTTCACTTTTAGAGCTGGGGTCAGAGTTATGAATTTAGAAACTTGCTAATGCAGTTTGCCATAAGCACCAAGTGAATATACATATTAGGATTAATTTAGCTCAAGACCTCTTGGTATGGATAGTAGAAGAGCATTCATCACAATCTTCTTTTTGGTTCTCAGTGACAGAATCAGGTATGAAAAGCAGAGGGTTCTTGGGGAAGTAAACATAAAACAGTGGAGCTGTAACCCAACACAGCTCATTTAATTCAGCCCTTCTGTTTATGATGTTGCTGAAAACCAGAAGGAAATGAATGGCATTTACTTCTAGGTCACATAAAATTTTAGTAACAGTGGAGCTTGCAATCCAGGTCTTTAGTCTTAACCCAGGGCTTGCTCCATTCAACAGTAACCCCTACATTTTCTTTTTCTTTTGCCTGCTGGATCTAAGCCATGTCCCAGAAAGACTTTAATGTGACTTACATAAACATGTAGAAAAAAGAATGAGGGAGAGTAGAGAAAGAAAAAAGAATAGACAAAATAATGTGGAGCCAGAAACCAGGTAAGTAGTTCAAAGTGTAGTTTGAGGAATTCTGCACATTTTGGGGGCACAAGTTGCAAATTCTGGTATAAACTTAGTAGCTGTCACACAAAGAGTAACAAGTGATTATTTTCTTTTTAAAGGTTAGGCATATACCTCCTGGATGGATGCATGCAGCCATCCACTTCTGTATATTCATTTGAGCAATGAAAGCATACAGAACTTGTACACAAATGTCATAGAAGCTTTATATGTAAGAATAAAAAAACTGGAAACAATCTAAATTTCTATTAACAGGTGAATGGACAAATTGTGGAATATTCTAACAAGATATCACTTAGAAATGAAAAGAAATGAGCTGCTGTACACCACATCACGGATGAATCTCAAAAAAATTATATTGAGTGAAAGAAGTCAGAGTGCTGGGTGCAGTGGAATGCATCTATAATCCCAGCTACTTGGGAGGCTGCAGCAGGAGGATAGCAAGTTCAAGGCCAGCCTCAGCAATTTAGCAAGACCCTGTCTCAAAATGAAAGGGCTAACTGAACCTCTGAAACCATGAGCCCAAAATAAACTTTTTCTTCTTCTTAAAAAAAAAAAAAAAAGAAAAAATGAAAGGGCTGAGGATGTAGTTCAGCATTAGAGTCTTTGTATAACATGTGTGAGGTCCTCATTTCAGTCTCCAGTAACACATAGACTGAAAGATTCCTTTATAAAACTCTAGAAAAGGCAGACTATTGTGATGAAAATCAGATCAAAGGTTGTTGGGAATGAGGAATGCCGGTTAGGGTGGAAGTAAGGCCATGAGAAAAGCTTTGGGGAGGCTGGTATGTTCTTTCACAATTGCTTGATGGTTTCATAGTGCACACACAGTCAACACAAAATTTACATTTAAGTATGTGCAATTTATACATATTGATGATGCCTCCATAAAATAGTAAGAAAAAAAGTTATTGCTTATATGACCGAAAAAGTACAGGTATTTCTACTGTGGAGATGTGGGACAAACTTTTCCTCTTGAGAATTTCATAGTGTTGCTCCTTGTAAGTTTTCCTAATGGCAACCAATGGAAATCAGTGGCAGAATGCCAAATCACCTGTGAGCAAGAACATTTCTACCAAGGGTGGGTACTTGGAGATAATTAGGAGGCAAAAACAATGCATTTTAAATATACAGCTCTCCCATGGTCTGCTTCAGCCTGGAGATTAGATTTTCAGTGATTAGAGGAAAAGCTTATTGTTTTAGCAGTCCTACAGGCAACTCTTCCTAAATGCCATTTCTATCTATGGGAGTTTTAATAAATACTGAAGAGCAATAATGTTGTGGGTTTACTCTGATAAAATAAGTGTGGAGAACGCCCTGTTTTCTCTCTTGGAAGGGAAGAGTAACCACTTATGTCCCTTCTCTTTAATGTTTGTTTTGAGTACAGCATTTCTACTTTTTGTGGCTCTCTGACAGTTTTCACAGGAATAAATATGTTCTCTCCAATCAGAAAAGACTTTCTGGGCAAAATCACCCCCTGTATTCAATTGGTATTCACCACAGGGTCAAACAGAGCAATGGCACAAAATAAAGGTGTTGGGTATACGGAAAAGTATGTGGGTTGTACTTTAAATTATGAATGAATTCTTGCATCTTGAGGGTATTTTTTTCACTTTTTACATTTTTAAAATTTAATTTTATCTTTTTACACAAATGGAGCACAACTTTTCATTTCTTTGGTTGTACATGATGTAGAGTCACACCATTCATGCAATCTGCATCACTGTAGTGTTCTGATTTTAAGTTCTTTGGGTAAGACCAAGGAGTGGACAAGCTCAGTCAAATGGTGGTTCCATTCCAAGTTTGAAGGCATTTTTTAAAATTAACTAGTTCAGATTATTTATTTGTTCTGAGGGTCGCTGACTACTGCATTTCATTGCTGTTATATTTGCTCTTCATTATCCTGGTTGTTTCTAGCTTACCTTTGTGCTGTGTGGCAGTTTCCTATAGTCTTGTTGTATGGAGCTTCTTTCTGTACCTTCCTTTGGGTGTCATTGGTTCCAGTGCCACTGACACAAAGAATACCCTTCTTTCCCCAGCAAAGGAATGAAATGTGAGCTGGATGCTATCCTTTGTGCTGATCTGTCTGACTCATTGTTGAGACAGTTTTTGAGATACTAGTTTGTGCCAGATACTAAGCTTGGTGCTTACAAGTCTATAAATTCTCACAAACCACAAAGAAATAGACTCCATTGTTATTTCAATTTTATGCATAAGGAGATTAAGGCTCAAACAGATTGCATCATTTGCTTGTTGGAAGAAATTAAATTCAAATCTATCTGACATTAGAATCTATTCTCTTAACCACTGTGTCATGCTGATTTTCATAAGAACTTACCTTCATTGAATTTTTTCTGGCCCTTCTTCAAATCTTAGGAGATTTGCTTTTTGCCTGGGAACATTGACTATGATCCAGCTACACCACTCTACAGTATTTATCTAAAACAATTAAAATCAGCATACTATAGTGATACATGCTTACCTATGTTTATAGCAGCAAAGTACACAATAACCAAAGTATGGAACCAGTCTAGGTGTTTGTCAGTGGGTGAATGATAAAGAAAATGTGGTATATAGTCACAATGGAATTCTACTCAGTCATAAGGAACAAAATTATGTCTTCTGCAAAGAAAATGAATGGAATCTGAGGATGTCATGTTAAGTGAAATAAGCCAGTCTCAGGGCTTTCTCTCAGATGTGTAAGCTAGAGAGAAAAAAGGAAAAGAAAAAGGAAAGGGGTTGGTGGAATCTCATGAAGATAGATGAGAGCTCAAAAGAGTAGCGGAAGGGGACTTGGGAAGGGAGGAAAGGAGGCAATTTGAAAGTACTGATGAATGAAATAGACCAAATCATACTGTGTACATGTCTAAATATGTGACAAGAGAGTTTGCTAATATATATATATATATATATATATATATATATATATATATATATATAATTATAATGCACCAATAAAATTTTTTAAGAGATTTGTTTTTTGCCTGGTGGTAGATTTTATTAGGGATAATTACATATTGCTATCATATTAGCCAGTAGTACTCCCATGAAAAAAAAATGCCTTCCCTAGAATATAAAAGTGTTAAATGACTTTAAGGATCATTGCTGAAAATTTTATTACCTTGGCATTCTGGTGGGGTTGTAACTTTTCTCTTAGTTGTCAGATTTTTCTGCTTGTAAAATTGATCTTCTCTCTTGAATTTCATATTTGTTTAGATTATGTGAGTATCAGGGGGTCTTCAGGGGCTTGACTCCAAGTAGTTCTTCAAGGCTAAGTCTGTCTTCTTGACAGGGTGGTCCTCCCCTAGGTGACACCCATGCCTCCTTTGCTCTACCACTTCCTTTGCTCCTCGGTGTTTTCAGATTGACTAGGGGTCCTGGCTGCAGTCATCATTGTCACTCTCCTTGTCAAACCTCTGCAGGCCCCATTTTCTGGATGGTTCTCTTTAGGGCAGCCTTGACATCAGTGTTCCTCAGGCTATAGATGATGGGGTTGAGGATAGGGGTGATCACGGCATAGAAGAGAGACAGCAGAGGGTCAGTGGCTGGATCATAGCTGGCTTTTGGGCAAATATAGAAAGATGGCAGTGCCATAGAAGAGGGAGACCACGACCAGGTGGGAGGAACAAGTGGAGAAGGCCTTGTGGCGGCCAGCTGCAGATGGGATCCGTAAGATAGTAGCCAGGATACTCCCATAGGAGCTCAAGATGAGGCCAAAGGGGCAGAGGATGATGAGGGCAGCAGCCAGGATAATCTGCAATTCATTGAGTGAGGTGTCTCCACACACCAGCTGCAGGACAGGCTGGATCTCACAAAAGAAGTGAGGGATGGCTTTGGGGCCACAGAAGGGAAAGGAGAAGATGAAGGAGGTGTGGCCAAGACCCACCATGGCTCCACAGGCACAAGCTGAGCCTGCGAGCTGCAGACACACCTGGTGGCTCAGCAGCATCGGGTAGCGGAGGGGCTCGCAGATGACTGCATAGAGGTCATAGGCCATGACCGCCAGGAGGCAACACTAGGTGGCACCAAAAAAGAGGAAAAAGAACATCTGGAGGGCACAGCCCCAGCGGGGGATGTGGCGCTGACCAGTGAGGAGGTGGTGAAGCAGCAGAGGCACCGTGACCGATGTGTACCCAATCTCCAGGCCGAGAGGATTGGAGGAAGAAGTACATGGGGGACTGGAGTGCAGGGTCCGCTGAGACCAGCGCCACAATGAGGAGGTTGCCTGTGACGGTGAGCAGGTAGACCGTGAGAAAGAGAGAGAAGAGCAAGCCCTGGACGTGGGCCAGGCGGGAGAAGCCTACAAGAATGAATTCAGTTACCACCACGGAAGCGTTCGTGCTCATCCTGCTCACATCCCTTTTGATGGGAAGAAAAAGACAAGACAAAGAAGAGTCGCCACCGTGGAATTGTGAACGGGGTCAAAAATGACCTCTCTCTGCATTGGATCAAAGCCCTGGGACTCCCTTTCTTTTAGGCTTTCAGTGTCTTTGAAATGAGGCAGCCCAACTGCCCCCACCCTGGCCCACTCTTGGAACCCTGGGCAAATATTTGTCTCTCTGAGCCCAGCTGTCTTGATCTCTTCCTGATGGTGCCTACCTTCAGATAAAGCATTGAATTTGGGTTGGTTTCTCCTGGGTGAAGTGTTTGATCATTCTAACACCCTTTTCTCTATTTCCCAGCCTTGCTGCAGGGCTGGGGATGGAATTTTCCCTTCCAGAAGATGTTTTTCTGCTCGAAGCCAGACTTTGTTCTGTGTTCAGGACATGAAAAAACCCATTCCAAGTAAAGAGGATTTCCTTTCCTATTTGTCTCCCTCCTGACGCTTTTTCTATTTCTTTTCCTTTTTTCACATGTTTTTCTTTTCACTCAACTTGGCTTTTCTCTGGCCTAATGTTCACCTCTTCCTCTCTATTTCCTGCCCCTTTCCAGCTATTATTCCAGTTACCAGATGCCCTTTTCTATCATTTCACCATGAGATAAACTTCATGGTTTTCAGTGGGGAGAGAAGGGATTGGATAGATCATTTCTTTTAAGGTCCTGAAGGCAGTTGAGTAGTTCAGTTTTCCAGAGGATCTTTCTAGTTTTAAAAAAATGCTCTGGAAGGAGATAACAAGACTTTTTTCAGTTGCTTATTTCTGCATCTTACAGCCTCTCAAACTTCATCCCTTTATATCATACCACATATACAAATCCCCAGGCCACTTAAATAAATTCTACATATGCATACACTAACATATTGTGTTTCTAAATATAAGCACAGGAGAATAACCTAACATCCTCAGATGCTAGATTCACTTAAAGTCAAATACATACACTGTATACAAATGCAAACTACAGATAACAATGAAAGTCAAAACTCATTTAACATAGAAATATTAACATGGAAAGATACAGACAAATAGATACATAAATCAAAATTCTGTGCAAAATAACCATATTTAAGAATGCATATTAGAAATACAAGTGCACACATTGATATCCTTTTGCAGTTGAGAATCTCTGGTTTATTCCATGTTGTTCAGTGTTTTCCAGGATATTGTTGGAATAGTGTTTCTCTGTTTGGAGAAATAACTAGGCTAAAGGCAGGTAGCATTTGATAACTTGCTTATTTTATCCTCTCTTTACATAGCAGATCCTTGTGAGAAACATAATCGTAGGTTTTGGTGTCTCCGTAAGGTCTCTGAGGACCTGAGTCTCCAAGTATACTTGACTTTCCAATGGGAAATAACTAATTAATCTGTTATTTTAGAGTTAGTTCCTTAGATCACCAAAAGTATAGGATGACCTATCAAGAATATTTCAGAGACAATGTCCAGGACTATTGGTTTCTTTTAACTCTCCCATAATATCTCTGGGTTGATCTTTTTTATGTTCTTTTCCTTTCTCAAATTTTTTTTCCCTCACTGTCAATGTCCTACTACACCTACAAAAAGTAATAATGCCATTTTACCTATCTTATGGAATTTGATATAGTTTAATAATAAATTTATTTTTAGCTATACACAGAATCTCATGTATTTCAGTTATTTTTCATAGAATTAAGAATATAGACGATACATAAACATATTTTGACTAGTGAGCTGATTGATAATTGTTATTTTCTTGAAAACTGGTCCTGAATTTTTCTCGCTTGGATTTTTTTCACTTATTATACAAGTGTCATCTTTACATTATTAGTCTTTGGATTTAATTTTTGATCTGTTTCTTCGTGTTCTTACACACTTTCCTACATTTGATAAATTCTGCATCAGAAAAGATGTTTTTAAGACATGTAACAACTGTTACAATAATAAGCCTCAAACTCAAACTGGTTTAAAAATGAGCTAATTTATATGTTCCTGTACCTATAACTTTGGGATTTGCTTATATTAGTTCTCCCACTTAGTTTTCTTTACATCATCTGTTTTATTAGGTTTGGCTAAAAGTAATAGAAATACCAGTGGCTCAAAGAGGATGAAAATTAGGGCTGTGGAAGTAGTTCAGTGATAAGAGCATTTGCCTAGCATGTGTGTGTATATGTGTTTGTGTGTGTGTGTGTGTGTGTGTGTCCAGCACACACACATATACACACAGGACACACACATACAAACACACAAACACATCTATCACTATTAAAACCCCTCGCTACATATTATAGTTATATGTACTATATTGCACCAAAAATAAAAAAAAAGAGGATAAAAATGTTTGTCTCACTTTATTGTCTGAAGCTCTGCATTTCAAAACAATATGGCTACTTTGATCTAAGAGGTCATAAGAAATCTTGTTTCCTGTCAGTTTATGAGTTTTCTGCTCCTGATGTAAGACCCTCTTATGGCTTAAGATGAGGGCATCCGTGTTTTAGGGAAGAGAACATAGTAGAACACTCTGGAATGTTTTGTGGCAGGTAAACATTCTATTAGTATAAACTATGTAGAATTCTTGCCAAAGATGTTTATAGCTTGAGTATAATTATAGGAAATAATCAGACAAACCCAATTAATGGCACATTCTGCAGACAATGGACCCAGACTCTTCAAAAATATTAATGGCTTTTGTTTTATCTTCAAAACAAAAGTTGAGGATAGTATTATTCTTAACTGAAGAAGGCCCCCCAAAAATGACAATAAAATGTCATGGCCCATGGCTGGATCCCAGATCATAAGAAAAAACAAAACAAATAGAAAAGACTTTTGAAACAGGAAATTGAATGTTGACTTTATTTTATTGCACCACTATTAAATTTCTTGGGTGTAATAATATTTTTGAGGAACACTTGACTTTAGAAAGTTGGAGAAGAACATATTTAAGGGCAAAGGGTTATGCTTACTGCAAGTTTGTTTAAAGTGGTTCATCAAAAAAAAAAAAAAACAACAACAACAAATATATATATATATATATATATATATATATATATATGGATAAATCCTTGACTCTGCTCTAGTGGATGTTTGTCTTTGTATATAATCATCCTGTTCTTGTCTGTGGAGGCTGTGTAGATTTCACACTCTTTCTCCTATTACTTGGGCAGTGGACTATATTAGCAGGCAATAGTTATATGATAGTGTAGCATGTTGCTGCAAGAGCAAGCAAATCAAAATTTTAGTGGCTTAATACAAAACAATTATTTATTAACCATACAGAATCTCTTGTGGGCTCAGATGACCCATTAACACAGCTGTGCTCCATGCAAAGCTCCATGTAACTTTGATCTTATGACTTCACCATACTAACATTTGCTTTTGTATTTGCTATGAAGGAATGAGTTGGGGAATCAATCATCATCAATTAAATTACATTATTTACATTTTTCTGATCAGAGCATGTCACATAGCTACGCCTAACTTCAAAGGGATTGTGGAAGATTGTACTTTCTAAAGGTACCCGTAAGAAGTCTTTCTTACCCGCATACTGTTCTACAATATCATCTTGCTTCTTAAAAAGTGAACCCTACTTCCCCTAATTTGTTTAAATCCATTTGGGCTTTGATAATTTCAACCCATAGAGCAAGACGGATAGGATGATGTGTGATTTCTGAAGCTGGATAATAAAAGTGATGCCACTTCTGCCTTGTGTCTTGGAATATTTACACTTGGACCCCCTTACCTACCATGTAAGAAGTCCAGCTACTCTGATGCTATTATGCTATGAGGAACCAAGGCACATGTGGAATCCACAGGAGGCACTCAGTGAGCAAACAAATTAAAAATAATCCCAGACCAATACCTGACATATGAATAATGATTCCAACCAGAGGACTCTGGATCCCAGCTGTCAAACCACCCTTTAAAGACTTTGTGTTTTCAAAGTTGATGTCTCATCCATTGTAGGGCAAGACAAGGCATCTTGCTTTGCTGCTATAGAATAACATTATATAGACATTTTCTTTCTCCTTCTAATTCATATGTTGAAACCTAACTCTCAATGTGGTAGGATTTGGAGTTGGGGCCTTTGGGATGTTCATGAGGATGGAATCCTCCTGAGTAGGATTACTGCCCTAATGAAAGAGTTGTGAATAGCTTTTTCACCACTGTGACCAAGAGACCTGACAAGAACAATTTTACAGTAGGGGAAGTTTATTTTGGGGCTCATGGATTCAGAGGTTTCAACGCATATGTGGCCAATGCCCTGGGCCAAATTGTGAGGCAGAACAGCAAGATGTAACGATGTGGAGAAGAAAATCAGAGAAGGAGGAAATCAGCAGACAGAAAGAGAGAGGGAGCAAGAGCAGGGATGGGGGGGAAGCGAACGCTAGTGAGCTTACCAGGGACAAAATGTAAACCCCCAAGGCATGCCCCCATT